>NC_044922.1:2701309-2755847 GCF_003576645.1 Ipomoea triloba
GGGGGGGGGGGGGGGGGGGGGGGGGGGGGGGGGGGGGGGGGGGGGGGGGGGGGGGGGGGGGGGGGGGGGGGGGGGGGGGGGGGGGGGGGGGGGGGGGGGGGGGGGGGGGGGGGGGGGGGGGGGGGGGGGGGGGGGGGGGGGGGGGGGTTATAAAATAGAAATTAGCTTTTAGACTCACATGATTGGTTCAAATGGGAACATGTGAAGGTCTCGAAGTAATAAAATAATGCAAAACAGTTGACATATCCCTTTTATCCAAAACTTTAAGGAGGTCTCTCATGTCCAGGTAGGCAGCCACTATAACTTCATTGAGGTGAACCCATTCTTGGTGTTTGATCGACAGAAAGCGCATGGCATGAGGTTAAACATACCTGCAGGAACAGCAGTAAGATTTGAGGTAACCACTTTGACCTATTTGTATTTGAAATTAAATAATCAATTAATAATTTTTATCTTTTCAAATTTCCAACATGAGAAGTTACCAACATCTGTTGTTTCTTATTTATACTTTTCTTTCAAAAATCATCTGGTTGATGTAGAAGTATTAAAGTATGTGATCCACTTCATTTAAAAGTTTAAATAGTTAATGAGCATAAACATATTATTGTTGTTATATTTATCCCCAGCAAGAAGTGTGCTTGCTTTTCTCAAATTATGTTTGGGATTTTGAACTAAATGAAAGTGTGAATGTTGCTAGCCAGGGGATTCAAAAAATGTTACTCTAGTTAGTATTGAAGGGAAGCAAATAATCAGGGGAGGCCATGGAATTGCTGATGGTCAAGTTGGTGCCAGAATTACAGCTGTGATGGAAGCTGTACGTGAAAGAAATTGGCAACATTTGGAAGAAACAAATGCCAGGTCTAAAAACTTGCCCAAATTTATATTTTCCTGCTTTATGCACAAGGCTGCGGCTTTGCTTGACAAAATTATATATCTCAGCTTGAAAACTTTTGCAGTGAAGGTATCAGTGGACGAGAACCTGCTTTCTCCTTTAGGATGTCTCATGAGGAATATGCTAATATCTATGGACCCACAACTGGAGACAGAATTCGACTTGGTGATACAGACTTAGTTGCTGAAATTGAACATGATTTTTCTCTTTATGGTGATGAATGTGTGTTCGGAGGTGGAAAAGTTCTAAGAGATGGAATGGGTCAGGCTTGTGGATATCCGGCAGTTGCCTGTTTGGATACTGTTATAACAAATGCTGTAGTCATTGATTATTCAGGAATTTTTAAGGCTGATATTGGAATTAAAAATGGTTTAATTGTTTCCCTGGGGAAAGCAGGGAACCCAGATATCATGAATGTATCAAAGGACATTGTAATTGGGGTGAGTCTGACAAACAAACAATTAAAATATCCTTAAATTTCAAGACTTTTGACTCTTAAATTTCAAGACTGTTGACTCTTCCAAAATCAGTTGAATACAGAGGTTATTGCTGGTGAAGGGATGATTGTAACCGCAGGAGCAATAGACTGCCATGTTCACTTCATCTGCCCTCAATTGGCTTATGAGGCAATATCCAGTGGTGGGGATTTTCATACCGAGAAGTACCATTGATGTTTTCTCATATCTTTTTTTTGTACAGTGTTCTATGGAGTAATTAATATCCAGTGTTCTATGTTTTTATACAGTTTGCTATATAGTAATCTTCTTCTTCGATAAATTCTTTCAAAATTCCCAAACTAGGAATTAATACTTTTGACTTTTGGATGTAACGTCTGCCCTATCAAATGAATTGATGTTATTCCATACTATGCCATCTTCAGCTGTATCAATTTCTCTTAGTATTATGAATACGTTATGTCAGTAGCTAAATATCTCCCTTTACAAATTTTATAGGGATCACCACAATGGTAGGAGGTGGAACAGGACCTGCAGATGGAACTCGTGCCACTACATGTACACCAGCACCGTTTCATATGAAATTAATGTTGCAGTCAACGGATGAGCTACCTTTAAACTTTGGTTTCACTGGAAAAGTAATTACTTATTCTTTCATGAGATTTCAGCTATCCTATTTCATTCACATACATGTGCATGGTACCCACTGCAGATTTACTGTTGAAGGGCCTGCTTAATAAACTGATAGTCGTTATTGTCTGGAATCATGAGCGGTTTGTTTCCCTTGTTTTTATTTATGCATCCTGGGGCATACTTTTCTAGAATTATCCATTTTGTTCGACAATTGGCGTAATATAATTTCATGAGGTGTAACTCATCTATAGGGCAATAGTGCCAAGGAGATTGGACTGCACAAAATAATTGAGGCCGGAGCAATGGGACTGAAGCTTCATGAGGACTGGGGAACCACTCCTGCTGCAATAGATACTTGTTTAAAGGTTGCTGATCAATTCGACATTCAGGTAGCTACTTAAAAAAATATCTTGGACAACTTCAAGGTTTTAATTTTGAAATTTAAAAGCTGATTAAATTACATTTATGTAGGTTAATATACACACTGATACCTTGAATGAATCTGGATTTGTGGAGCACACCATTTCTGCTTTCAAAGATAGAACAATTCATACCTACCACAGGTTTGACATGGAAATATAACACATTCCCCCATCCCTAGTCCAGTTAGTAGAAAAAGATAGGCAATAAAATGTGGTTTGTCTCGTACAACTTTGAGGAAAAATAAAATACTGTACTTGTGCTTTTCTTTAAGTGTGTACTGTGTCAATACAGATTATTTTTGAGAACTTGATACACTTACATATACATATACATATAAATATGATACTTATACAGTGAAGGTGCTGGCGGTGGGCATGCTCCTGATATTATTAAAGTTTGTGGCGTAAAAAATGTACTCCCATCATCAACTAATCCTACACGTCCCTTCACCTTGAATACTGTGGATGAGCATCTTGACATGCTGGTAAGAAGAGATTAGTTAGAGTGGTCTGATACTATCAGAAATCTATTCTCAACATTGAAAGAATGTATGCAGATGGTCTGCCATCACCTTGATAAGGACATCAAGGAGGATGTAGCCTTTGCTGAATCACGGATTCGGGCTGAAACCATCGCTGCAGAAGACATTTTGCATGATATGGGAGCTATCAGCATTATAGCTTCTGATTCACAGGCCATGGGACGAATTGGAGAGGTTCTCATTTGCTAATCTAATCATCTTTCAGGATCCAGAAATATTTCTGATCTCTTAATTATTGTTATTGATGATTCCCTTTTCGGTATGAAACTACTTAAAAAGATAGGCTATAAATGTGTCATTTAATCAACCAATTAGCAAATGCACTAGATTAATTTTGAGACCATTAAGTTCCAACCTGACTTTTTGTTGCTTGAATTAAGTTACTTATATAAACAGACTTGTTACTTACCAGGTAATTTGCAGAACATGGCAGACTGCCCACAAGATGAAATTATTTAGAGGCCCACTTGACAAAAACCAGCCATATAACGACAACTTGAGGATCAAAAGATACATTGCAAAATACACTATAAATCCTGCAATTGCTAATGGCTTCTCCAAGCATGTTGGGTCTCTTGAGGTATGAACTTGACCATCATTCAGCACTTAGAAGCATGATTGACTGTGTAAGTATAATGTCCCCTTATAGCTGTATGGCACTTGTGAACACTTGAATGCTGAGAGGTTATAATGTCTTTTTATTTGTAATAATTTTAAGAGATTATTATGCCTTTTATTTGCAATCCTACAACATAGAGAGTTACTTTATTTTGATAATCAGATAACATTAAAGAGGAGTCTTATTTGCATGTCTTTATTTTGTTTCTAGCATTTTATTACTCATTATCACATTCCATATCCAAAAACTCTTATTAGCATCTGTTCTTGTAATTTCAAACAATATTGACAGGTAGGGAAGTTGGCCGATCTTGTCATTTGGAAGCCATCTTTCTTTGGATCAAAACCAGAAATGGTGATCAAAGGTGGCACAATAGCATGGGCAAACATGGGGGACCCAAATGCGAGCATCCCCACTCCTGAACCGGTAATCATTAATATTGAATTTGTCTTCAGACTATACTTATGAAATTTCTTGCTGCTTAGGTCTCTTGTTCGTTTGTTCTTTCATATTGTCATGCTAAACCTGTCTCCATTACCATGACCAATTAAGTTATTCTGTCTTATGAACTCCAGGGCAACTTTTTAAAGCCATGCCGTCTTTCTATTCATATCCAAGCTTGAAATGAAACTTTTAAAAGAATTGAATATGCTCTATGTTTGAGCTTCTGTATTTATTGCTTCACAATCTCGAATAGAACTCGAGAGCATTCTTTCATGTTAATTAATCCTCAAAGTATTACAGGTGATGATGAGACCTATGTTTGGAGCATTTGGAAAGGCGGGAAGCTCCAATTCAATTGCTTTTGTCAGCAAAGTACGCTCTCTCTCGCCCATCCCCTCTTTTTCTCTTGACACTAGCATAACAGAATAACAGATACTTGTACACAATATGAAGTGCTTTGATTTTGTGTGTTTCCATCCTCGCAAACAGGAAGCTCTGGATGATGGAGTAAAGGATCGGTATCGACTGAAGAAGAGAGTGGAGGCTGTGAGTGGTGTAAGGAGGCTCACAAAACTGGACATGAAACTCAACGATGCACTTCCTACAATATCAGTGTGTCCAGAGACGTACAAGGTGACTGCAGATGGCACTGAGCTTGCATGCCCACCTGCTACTACTGTCCCCCTTTCGCGGAATTACTTCCTTTTCTAGTTCAAGATATAATACCGGATAATATTACTTCTCGGTTATACAATTATTCCATTTGCTGCTTCCAAATTCTGATACTTCTTTGATTTACGGAAAACACTCAGCCACTACTCAAAGGTACGCTCTGGTGAAACCCGTCTTATGACCTTAGCCGGTAAAGGACCACAAGGAATTAGATTATCATACTTCTGAACTTTCTTTCTTGGGGTTTAGTTACCATTCTTACTTTTTCTTTCTTGACAAAATTAGGACACATGATAAAAAGTTCTATTCTTTTGGAATCTATTAGGTAATGTAACATTCCTTGAAAATTCCACATAATCTAAGAATGCCAGGGCAATGTGATTTTCATGAATGTTTGAAGAAAAAAATGAAGAGGAATTATTACATTTCTGATTTCTTAGGTAGCATTTGGTTCAAGTAATCTTAGTGACTTCACATCTCCTTAAACCAAATAAGAATTACAATATTTGCATTCATGGGGTTATGTGAGATGTTTTGAACCAAAAGCCTTACTAAAAGAAATTCAGCAAATTATACTGTGAGTCATGTTTATATTGCAAGGTAGATCATTGATAAATGTTTATTTTTCATTTTAATGTATCATAAGTAGTATATACTAAAATTGAATTTATATGCTTGTGGTCCACTATACAATGTTAATCATGGTCTACAGTGTAATAATTAAATAAATACTGTAGGTAGGGATCATGTTAGAATGATCAAATTTGGTGCAGTCTTGCCATAATATTGGCGGGATGAGTTTGATGCAAATAAAAAACATCAATCCTGTAATCTATTTGAACCAATCTCGTTCCTTAAATTTGGTGTGTGGTATTTTCCATTGAAACTAAGTTGTCCCCCACTAGTTTTCCATGCCATGTTGGGAGGTTTCCACTGCCTATGTTGATTATAGTACACAACTGTCTGAATAATCATTGGTATTTGACACTAATATCTGCAAATTGGAGTTGATAGCATTAATTGGTATTTGACACTAATATCTGCAAATTGGAGTTGATAACATTAATTTTATGAAAAGTACGCAAATTATAGCTGATAAATGATCACAAATAAGTAAATTAGTTTAAGGATTTTTATAGTTAAAATTAAGAAAGTCAATAGACAATTTTTATGTGGAGCTAACTTAAAATTGTGTGATTATCAAGTTCGATAAATTTGTCTCTCATGAGAATTGAGAATAGATAACTTTGATAAGCCTTAGCTAAAGCGCCTTCCAGCATGTAAATGAGCTCTACTACTACAGAGTATTTTACATATGATTGAAGGTTTGTCTGTACGAATACACGTGATCCCTTTCTCCATTAAATAACCATTTTTTTTTATAAACTAAATGGTTACCATCAACACTTCCCCCCAACATGTGCCTATATAATAATTATATGAAGGACGAAAAAAAAAAAGGAACAAAAAAAATAGTAACATCAACATTCAACACGCATAACGTCAACATAGGGAGGAGTTAGTAGTACTTTTCAATTATTTAGACATTTAGTGACACAATTGAAAGTAGGGGTGAGCAAAAAAGGGTTATTCACTACGTAATTAAGTATCGATAATTAAATTGACTAAAAATTAGGTTATTAGCTATGAAAGTTTTAAAAAAATTAAATTATTTTTTGTTATCGTTTAATTGAGATTATTTTTATGGTTGGGAGTTCAATAGACATTTTAATGTAGGAGTGTGTAATGATTGGTTATAGCTACATTAAATTTTTGTTCAATAGACATTTATGCATAAAGGTATGCAATGATTCGTTATTGGTTAGTTATAGTTATGTTAAAACAAAATTAATTACTTAATTATATAATTAAAAACTTACCATTCCACGTAAATAATTAAAATTAAGAATTTGTTGACTTTCTTAATATTCACTCACAATCCTTCCTCTTATGTTGTCTACATTCATGCCTTCTAGTTCTAGTTTTTCAACTAATGTAACATCATCAAAGGATGCATTTGAGAGAACAATTGTAGTGATTGAAGTGATTTATGGTTCCAACTATTTTCTGAAGGGTTTGTTGGATAAACTGTAATTGAAGTGGTCCACTTCTCTAATTATAGAAATTTCAATTGTAAGCTCAGAGCAATTTAATTGCTTCAATTTCACTGTTTTCATTTTACTCACTCTAATTTTATCGCTCTCCCAAATAAATTACAAATCAAAGATTTTATGATCAAGCACCATAATCTTTTGATTGTAGTTAGGTGTTCTCAGTTGAGTTTTCATTCTTCTTATATAAATGCTTAAAAATATAAATTTATTTAAAAATCAACTGATATCAAAAAATAAAATAAAATAAAATAAAAAGCTTATTTTTGCATGCTATTAAACATGAACGGAATTTACATAATACAACCTAGACTAGATTTCCCTTATCACTAAGGATGCTTATTACTATTGCCAAGTTCTATGAGAACCCTACCTATCTTAATTTTGGGATGATAGTCACTCCTATAGTCCTATGATTCAAACAACTCAATGGGGAATTGAAAAAGCAAACCCAAAAATAAAAAATAAAAAAAAATAAAAAAAAAATCCCCCACCAGACCAGATCTCTAACAAGAGGTGTGTTAACTTTCTAAAAAGAAGAAAAATCATTGAACTAATTATAATGTTCTTATTCTTATCATCACAACTAATAATATCACTTTTTAAATTGAGTTTCAAGAAAATAAATTCAGAATTTCTTTACATATATATGTATATGTAAATGTAGAAAATTTCATGTTCTCTATATTCAAAAATTACTCTGTCCTATTATGAATTAATAGTATAAAATTACATTAAAACTATATAATTGAAAATGCTAACCTTATTCAAGTGACACAATTTAGGAACCACAATCCTCCACATTGTTTTGAACAAACATATCTAAGTATTTAAGCAATATATATAACACATTGTCTCATCATCAATTACTATTCAAAGGGATATAAACTGAGAAAATTTTATTCATATAAACTGAACCCGTTCTTGTAAAATAATCATAAATTATACAGGAGAGCAATATATATATATATATATATATATATATAACATATCTAACTATTGAAGTGATATATATAACACTTTTATTTTTATTTTTTAATTTTGTGACAAGAGAAATTATCACTATTCAAAGACCTAAACTGAGAAAAACCGAAAGCATAAATTGAATAAAACTCGCTCATGCATAGTTATCATAAATTATACAGGATAGCTAAATATATACTCCTACACTTTTCATTGTAGATATGCCAGAATTTCTCTCCATATTATCGTACCTTTAATCTTCCCTTGCGTTGAAGCGTGGAAGGAAAGAAAGTAATAGTAGCTGGGTATTTAAGAAAATTGCAGAATACTCAATCTTAACACGCAACACTTATTTAATGTTCCTGCAGGACATGAATGAAGCCATACACAGCCTGCCCAAATCTCTACATTTTCATATTTTCAACTTGTCAGACTCAGACAAGCAACGTCGTCGACATAAAATAAGAAAGAAAGAAATATATATATTTTTTAAATGGGTAGTTCAGTTCGGCGATCTGTAGTCTTTCCTTTTCCGGAATCACCCAAAGTCTTTGTTCTCACTAAATCTTTGAGTTTTTAAAGCAATTTGAGCTTGACCCTTTTTTATTATCCTTAAGAACAAGTGAACAACCCTTTTTTTGGTTGCAATGGCTGAGAGTTTTGTGCGTGTGGATGAGTCAAGCCTCCTGGAGGCCACTCCTCTGCTCCCCCCTTTGCCCCAGAAGCCTGGGAATCAAGAGAAACAGGGGAATGGAGAGGAGATTGAGGGGCGTGATCACGAGTCCACCGATCTTGATAAAGCTCTGCAGAGATTGGAGTGGTTTCTGGGGGCTCTGGGGTTCAATCAGAGCTCAGTTCTGAGGATTTTGGTGTCCTGGGGTTTGTTTTTGGTGCTGGGATTGGCTATCCCAGTGGTGATTCTTGAGCTCTCCGATTGCCGGGGCTGCCAGAAGGGTCAAATCAAGAGCTTTGAAATTGACATAGTGGTGTCCCAGGCTTGTCTTGCGGCTGTTTCTCTGCTCTGCGCTTCCCACAACTTGCGCAAGTATGGGATTCGGAAGTTCCTGTTTGTGGACCGGTACAGTGGGCATGTGGAAAGGTTCAGTGAGGAGTATATTAAGAAGATTTCTGTGAGTTGTTTGCTTCTCTTGGATCTTATGTATGTGCTGTTGTTCAGTTTTTTTTTTTTTTTCTTTTTTTTTCTTTTTTGGGGTCTTTTCTATGAATGTGGTGTTAGGATGGAAATAGTCATTAGTACAAGAGACCATGAGGAGTTAAATTAGCTAAGTTGCCCTTGACCAAGGATCACAATAAGGTAAAACAACCTAGGTTGCTCATGACCGGCTCAAACTAAAACGGTCAATAGGCAAGCTCCAGATGGAGTCGAACTTGTAACTCTATGGTTATCAAGTAAACATTTGACTAACTTGGCTAGAGTTGTCCTGCCGACAGATTTTAGCAATGCTGTGTTTGGTAACTATTATTTAATCTGACTATTCCAATTATAGATTAACTTATCTGCCTTTTACATTTATAGATTTTAGCAATGCTGTGTTTGGCCACATTTTTTGCTTATTTGAGCCAATAATCCATGAATAACTCTGAGTGGGTGGATAATCAATAAGCATACATCATTATGGTGAGTCTTGCCAATCAGGGACTATAATCTATAGTGAATCAAGTTGAGGCTAGACTTTTAGTTCTATTTGAAATCGAAATACTGTTATTGCGATTCCTTTCCTGGGAAAATATCGGTAGAAAAGAGGGATAAATGTCCTCTGATATAACTATTCCTTTTTCGTTGAATGATAGGGGTTAATGTATTTCTTGCAGCTCACTATGCTTTAACCTTCCGACTATTGAATTCCATGTTAGTCTGTGATGGTGGGAACTATATGTTTGAAGTTCTTCGAGTGGTCTGAAATTGAATTCTGCATTTATATTTGATCCTATTTATGATTTTTGCAATATGTTTGGCTTAAGATTCTGTCAACGAAAGGAAGTGATTGGCTGTTTATGTATGCATTTTGATGGAATTGTACTGTACAGAGTTATTTACGGATTCCCGCTAACGTTACATGATTCACAAACTCATAATTTGTAGCCAAAGCATAATCATCTTACAAGACATTAATTTTTTTTTTAATACAGAACTTAATGTTTTTTTGGGGGGTGATGGTTTAACAGGATTCAATCCGCTTGCTCGTATTGTGGGTGTTACCGTGTCTCGGTTTAAAGACTGCACGAGAAATCATCCGTGTTTTGTATGTGCATCAAGAATCATTGTGGCATTCCACCGCTATCTTATTAGCTTTTATTCTGTCATGGACTTACACGGCTGCAATTTTTCTGTCAGTCTGTGTGTTATTCCACTTGGTCTGCAATCTGCAGATTATACATTTTGATGATTATGCAAACCTCTTGGAACGAGAATCTGATGTTTTGCTACTAATAAAAGAGCATATGCGCCTCCAGTATAATCTATCAAAGATAAGCCACAGATTCCGAATCTTTCTTCTGCTGGAGTTCACAATTGTCACTGGGAGCCAGTTTGTAACTCTCTTCCAGACTACAGCATACCATGGTATAATAACTTGTGTCAATGGTGGCGATTTTGCGGTAAGTTCAAACTTCTGCGTTTCCTTTCATAATGTGCGTAACTGTTTACATCGATGGCGTGAGTTCTGAAACAGATAGGCTGCATAAGCGTGCTTAACTTATGCATCGACACTTTTCTTGGTCTATACTTTTCGTATTTGTTGGGTGGAGGCCTGAAGGGCCAAGTCCAGCATCCTGCCTCTCGAAAATGTGGAAGTATAAGGAAATAAGGTTGCGTCTTCGCTACTAGCTATAGGTTTGGGCATAGTGGTAAGCGTTTGATCCTAATAGTTTCTGAACTTTTCGTATTTAGCTGTCACACAATACTGTTCTCGTTGCTTGCAATTCATTTGTCTTTGAAGAATAGCTTTCGTGTTACACTATCATTTAAAGATGGATTCTTTACTCTTCTTTTGTTTGGGGCCTTCAGGTCTCCTCGATTGTTCAGGTGGTGGGGGTGATTCTTTGCTTGAATGCTGCTTCGAAAATATCCCACAGGGCGCAAGGCATTGGGTCGCTAGCGAGCAGGTGGCATGCTCTAGCCACGTGCAGTTCTAGCGAGGTCACCAATGCTCATATCACGAGCTCGTTCTATAGGATGAGCTCAGAAAGCGATTTGGAGTCTGTGGACTTCATGATGATGCCGACAAATACACAGTTGGCTTCTTCTATGACCTCGTACCAGAAACGACAATCCTTAGGTATGTTTTCGGAGGCTGATTTCTTCGTGTTTGTTACCTTGTCACAACACTATGAATAGAACAGTATCGTTTCCCTAGTAAATGTACGCTTTCAGCTATAAGAAATGTTTGACACATCAAAGATCTCCTTAACTTTTGCACACGAACATCTCATAAGGAGACACTTATGGTGCATTTACTAACCACAAAAATGGAAAACCGGAGAACGAAAAACAAAAAATACATTTACTTGCATATTTGGAAAACATGGGGCAAAGAATTGAAGTAAATAGGGACAACCTCATCCAAATTAGTCAGATTGTTGACTTGATAAGCGAGAGCGATCTATTGACCTTCTTATTGAGCCGATTAGTTATGAACAACCTAGGTTAGTTTTACCTTATTGTGGTCATTTACCAGCTAGCATCACAAGACAGGATTTACTCAGTGCACACTCTCAGATAGTAACTGTGGGTCCATTCGAGTGTGTTATTCTGTCATATATTATACCAGCACTTGGAGTCTTGCACATATGTTGTTCACTTAAGCTGTGGTTATGCAGTGATGTATCTGCAGAGCAATCGAGGAGGAATAACCATATACGGGTGGACAGTGGACCGAGGCCTAATCAACACCATCTTCTTCATAGAGTTGTCGCTCATCCTGTTCGTGCTAGGGAAGACGATAGTATTCACAGGTGCGTGATCAAAAGGACCTTCCACTCCCTCGAGAGCTGCTAAGTTACAGCAGCAGCTCTGCTGGTGCTTACAGAGACCATCATTTGTGAGCTGATGATGTATGAACATGGTGCTTATACAAGTGCTTTTTGATGACTTATTTGAAAAGGTCCAGGTTGGTTTGTTAGCAGAAATCGAAGAAAGAGTGAGTGGTTCAGTAGCTGAAGGCAGACCCCTCAAGGAAGAAAGGAATACTCGGTTTGTGTTGTATGTATAAAGTGAACGAAAGTAAAGAATTTTGTACCCATTTAGCTTACCTTACACTTTCCACACATGAATACATGATGATTAATCTGGAAAATTATTTACTCCTGTTCCATTCATACCACTTTCTTCTTCTTTTTTTTAAAAAATATTTTTTTAATTCATTTTTATGTTTGATATAATTTCTAAATAAAAAAAATTACAATCAAATTAAATACAAAATAATTAAATTAATTCTTTCTTGCTTATTTTCTTACATATATTTCAATTACTTTAATTCTAATTTTGACATTTAATAATATTTTTAATGTAATTTTTAAATACATAAATTTTATATATTTATAAAAAATTTCACCAAGTCTCATTAACTGAAAAAAAACAAAATAGACGAAAAGAGTCCGTGGACTTTATGATGATGTCGACAAATACACAGTTGGCTTCTTCTATATGTCCTCGTACCAGAAACGACAGTCCTTACGTATGTTTTCAGAGGCTGACTTCTTCGTGTTTATTACCTTGTCACCACACTATGAAATATGAATAGAACAGTATCTTTATTAGGATTGTCAAGTTCAAAACTCTGCAACCAACCGCTAAATGGATTTTTTGTGGGGGCCTATTAACATTTGGTGTGTTTTTTTTTTTAATATTTCACACAACTAAAGAGCTAATAAAATCTTTAAAAACACACAACAAAACACAGCAAGTAATGGCTGTAATGCTACACGACTACACAGCGCTGAAGAGAAGCAACAGAGTGGTGTCCATAAAACTGTGCATTTCGTCCCTGAACTCCCAATTTAAGGGGTTTTACACATTCCTGCTCATTTGTATAAGGTTATCTCCAAGCAGGCAGCAGAGCTTCCTCTTTAAACTTAATTGGTGGGGGCAAATTTCAACTAAATCGGGCATGCTTGCTTCGTTGCCTTGCAACTGGCAAAATGCCAAAATAAAACCGTTTAGTTACACCCCATCATCACCAGAAAGAAAGCTCATAACAACTCACCGCCACATACCATCATCATCTAACAATACAACGATGGACCTGAAAACATACCCTACCAACCAGCATGGTACATGATAGGAAGCAGGAAACCCGACAACAGTGTTGCAAAGTACAGACACTAAGAATAGTTAGTGTTGAAAGATACCTTGTTGAGAGCTTGACAGACAAAAATGTAATGCCTGTCCAGGTTGTTTTGTTCAACTAGGCTCCTCAACCTGTGCTTTGCTTGATACTGCTGCAGTAACATTTTTGCAGATAAGTGTCGTATCTTACATTTCCACTGCACACCCAAATCTTCCTCATACAATAAAAATCAACGAAACAAAAGGAAAAAGGGTCTATCGAGAAAAGAGATGGCAAGAAATATACATGTTTAAACCAGCTGGAAAACACAAACTACAAGAAAGCACGGGAAAAAAACATGACCATAGAGAATCAAGAAAATCTCAGGTCAATAGCCAAATTCTCACTAATAAATGCACCACAGGTTAACTGGTTAACATCAACTATCACTACCCAACCTGTGCAAAATAACAAGAATCCACCATGTATAATGCAGGGAGAGATTTAGCTTGTCTAGGACTGTCTAATCTTCAATTTTCTAACATACAGTAGATATGACTTCCTCATGTATAAACCCCAAACAAAAAGTCCGAAAATAAAGGGAAACAAAGCATTTCGCACAATTATTTTTGAGATGGCAAGCGTTAAAGGTTTACCTGCTGATTCAGATTCTGGATGTCATTGATAAAAAGTAAAAGAGAAAGCATGTGAAACCAACATTTCTGAAAGACAAACACATTCCTATTTCAATATTGGCAAATGAAATAATTCCACATGAAGGGAAAGCATCTTTGTGATCCTTGATTACATCCATATATTCAGATCCAATAATTACCTTCAAATGTTCATTAGTTTCTGTCTAGGTCTTCTTCAATGAAAATGATAGTACACCCTGTCCGCTTTACACCACCACCATCTCTTGCAAACACAATGTGAAGATTAAAATGGATAAAATAAAATAAAATTACCAAGAAAACCCATAAACAGTAACACCAATAAAATCCATAAGCTCTACTATTCAGAACCAACATCATAGAAATTGTTTACAATTTGCGAATGAGAAATATGTTACATACACGAGACACAATCGAAATCGATCGGTATAAGGGCTCAGCATACCACCCTGCAAGGCAAGCAGTCTGGCAGACGTGTGTTTAAGTCTACCTGCAACACATCTGACTACTGTGTCAAAATAATCCTTTCTCCACCTATTTTGTAAAGTGTGCCTGCTAAAAAACAGCACGAGTGATCGTCTCACAAACAATGTTTGCAACTTCCTCTCAGTAGATGGCTCTCTCACCTCAACCTTATCAATGACGAGTATTGCAGAAAGCAAATCTTAAACAGTACAAATGAGCAATGCTGAATTTTCTTAACCAAACAAACCACCATTTCCAAATTCACCTTGCTGCAATTCCTTCCTACGCAGCTCCTCAAGGGGATCTGGACTCTTCTTGTGTACTCTTCGCACCCGCCTAATTCATTAAAAGGAAACAATGAAATCTTTTCCACAAGATAGCAATTTTCTTATGACAGTGATAGTTCACACAGTCAAACAAAATATCACCTGTCCTGATCATGCTGTGCTGGAAATGTAGGCATGAATTCTTTAGACTTGGGGAGAGGAACTTCACGAAACCACTCATGGTTGAGAGCCTCATCAGCAGTTATACGCTGCAATTTATTACACCAATAGTATTAGAATATCAAATACAGAAGACAAATAGAGGGTTACGATAGTGGAGGAAGTGATGGTTTTTTTCAGTCTATTTAATACCAACCTTCTCGGGATCATAAGTTAGAAGCCTGTTCAACAGGTCAAAGCCAGCATCAGACAGTACTGGTGTCCCAAAGTTGAAGGGTGTGGCTGGAAACTTCTTGCGCAATAGATTATACCTGAAAGAAAAAAGAGCCAGGTTAAAAGAAAAATGAAATACTCATTTAACTGATATTGTCGCCAGAGGAGGCAAGAAAGCCAGACCAGTATCACCCAAAGCTGGAAGCCTGGGAAAACAGTGGCAAAAACAGAGAACATAAATCACAAGTTATTTTGTGTATGGAAAGAATTTACAAGGAAAAGATACTTACTGATGCTTCACAAAGTTGATCTTGACACCTGGAAGTTTAGAAAAACCAGGCCATATCGTTTCATTGGGTGTGCCGAGGATTTTGAAAATCTGAAGATATACAAAGCACATTAGAACTGTGTGGTGGGAATAAAATACAGCTACAACCAATTCCTTCTAAAGGAAACGTACAGACACAACAGTAGTTACACTTACCTTATCGAGTTGTTCAATCTCTGATTTCCCATTGAATAATGGTTCTTTGGATAACAATTCAGCCATAATGCAACCCAATGACCACATATCAATTGCTGTTGAATATTGTTTGGCTCCCAATAGCAGTTCTGGTGCCCTGCAAGCATCAATGTCCAATATCTATTAGTTTAGCAGAACCTCACACAACATCTAGATAACCTATTTTTAAATGATCTGTTAAAAAAGTAAAAATTGCAGACAGATTGATACTCACCTGTACCACAAAGTAACCACCAATTGAGTGTATGGTTTCAGAGGGCTCCCATATTGCCGAGCTAACCCAAAGTCACAGATCTTTAACTCACCACGGTTATTTAAAAGCAAATTTGAAGTCTTCAAATCTCGGTGAAGAACCCAATTATCATGGAGATACTTGATACCCTCCAAAAGCTGGAGCATAAGGCATTTTACTTCACTTTGGCTAAATGGCTGCTTCATTGATTCCATCAATGCCTTAAGGTCATGTTCCATATATTCCATCACCATGAAAATACTGTCAAGACTGTTGCCAACAACTACTTCCTTAACATCTACGATAGATGGATGATGAAATGAAAGCAGAATATTTATCTCCCTTAGAGAAGTCAATGGAAATCCTTCTCTCTCTTTCTCCATCTTAACCTTTTTCAAAGCAACAATTTCTCCAGTCTTATTATCCTTAGCTCGGTAGACTACCCCATAGGTGCCTTCATCTATCTTGTTAAGCCTCTCAAATTCATCAACACTCCTACATCCTTGAAGCATGTTTACACTTCTTTGTTGAGGGGGTGCAGGGTCTGGTGTACCACGCGAGACATGGTCATCTTCAGAATCTGTATCTGAGTGGCTAGCGCTAGTACCATCATAATTACGATCCTTAGCCACATCCATGTAGTCATTGTTGTCAACATCATTGTCAGCATAACTATCTCTACTGGAAGACCTAACTCGCTCATCAGATCCTGATGATCTTGTCCTAGTTCCTTCAGCTTCTCTCCTGAGCTCCCCAAGTTCTGGGGTCAACGATTTACGGTTCCCCTTAAATTCCGTGGATTCAGGTGCTGACTTCCTCTTCTTCGATTTAGGAATTTCATCATCATTGGAGATTTCACCTTCATCAGCTGGGGAATCAGCATCAGTTGCCCACCGTGAAAACTTTATGGTTCGAGTAGGTAAATACTCATCATCTTGAGCCTCCTGAAATGTCTGAGCCTCCTGTTCACTGCCACTGCGTTCCTCATTCTGGGGCAAAGCTGCATCAACCAGGGATTCTGCAACACTTGCAACATCAGTTCCAGCTGTAATGTTTGGCTCAGCAGGAGCAACAGGAGAATGCTGAATCTTACTCTCCTTTGTCGGAGAATCCTGTACAGCAATATCCTGATGAGGTTTAGGCGTGGGAGTGGGATTGGACTTTACCGTAGGAGGCTGAGGAGGAAGGCTTGAAGTAGTTCGTAAGCTAACTGTCTTCACTGTTCTACTCACTTCCTTATCATCTCTATCCCAAATGATAGGAGAGAATTTCCTCTTCTTACTCTGGACAGGTGAGTGATTTCCATTAACCAACAACTTCTTTGCCTCCACATCTTTCAACTCTGAATCTGTATCCATAGCACCATCAGAGCCACTCTCGCTAGACAGCTCCCCTGGCTCCCGGTCAACATCCCTAACTACAAACCCAGATCTCTCAGCTCCACCAGCACTCCCTCCGCTTCCACCATCACTACTGCCAGAGTCACTCCTACTAGACACAGAACGACGCTCCCCATTCATCACTTCCCTTTCTTTTACATCCTTCTGTCTGACCCTACTCCTATCACGGCTATTCCTGTCACGAACTCGAACCCTCTCATAATCCTGATTCCCATCCCTAATTCGATCATAATCCCTCTTGGAATACCCAAACTCCCTCCTGGGCACATCCAAATCTGACTCCCGGCTCCTGAACTCATTATCTCTGTAACCTCCGTGCCTTCCAGCAGCCATACGGAAGTTAACGCAAACAAAACCCTAAATTCAACCTCAAAACCAAAACCCTAACCCTAAAATCCCCCCCCAAAAAAAAAGTCAAATTCAATCTCCTCCGGACCAAACCCTAAATCGACCGAACAAATCGAACCAATTAATCAGAAACCACAATCAAATTCAAAACTAGCAACAAATCGAACTATTTTTTGTTTTTGTTTTTTTTTTTTTTGCTTTTTCGGAATCGTAAGCTACAGAAATCGCAGAAACAGAAACCCTAGGAGTCTGAAGTTGAAAAGTTTCTCTATCGAACGCGATTGAGATCGAAAAACGCCTTACCGCAGCAGCGAAGATAGAGATATATTAGGAGGGATGGAGAGGCGGCGGCGACGCGGCTTCTGTAGAGAGAGAGATATTGGGGGCTATTCTCCTTCTCTCGCGTATTCGCACGATGATAAAGCGATATGGAAACCTCGTCGAAAGAGGGCTTCGCTGATTGGCTTTGCGTTTGTTAAATTGGGTGGGTGCCTTGGGAATTCAGATTTTGTATTTCCTTAATTATTTTAATGGGTTTGTGAGAATTGCTGAAACCCCCCTAATCTTTCTTCGAATTTCATTCTGCGCCTTTCCTCAATCCTCATATATATATATATATATATATAACATAAATCTATTCCCAACCATCTTAGGAAAATATGGTTTCAAAAAAAATCCTAGGAAAATATTGCCTCCGTAATATTTTAAAATTTGAAAGAGTGTTTTGCCGTACAATTCACGAAATAAATTATATATATATAAGTTTAAATTAAAAAAATAGTTAAAATATAAGGAGTGCAATATAATAATATAGTTTCTTTTTTTTTTTTTGAGAAATAATAAAAATTTTATATGGTTACTATGATTCTTAATCATGTACTTTGTACATATTTAGAAATTTATAAACAAAATTTATATAATTAAATTAATTTATTCATAATTGTATATCATATATCATATATATTATAATTCTAATAATATGAATAATAACTGAGGGAACTATACTTATAAATCAAAAGATGTAAATTTAAATTTTTTGTTTTTGTGGATTTAGACCATAATTGAGTGTTTTCTTATATGGTTGTATAATGCATTGTATATGCACATATTATTTATTAATATGTATTTTGACAAATTTTATAATATAATCTTCCTAATTATAATTGTTATTGCTATATTTATAATTAAGATAATTAAATTTATAAATTAAAAATTTTGTATAATTTTGTATGTATTTAAGCATATTTCTAAATATTTATTAATACACATTTAATTGATTTTATAATTTCATTTTCTTAATGATATTTCATATTGGCATATTGCCTTAATTATAGTTAAACGAATTGCATTGGGGAACTAACAAATTTAAAAACTAAAAAATTTCATGGGGGAATGTAGTCCTTAACAATATGTATGTATTTAGGCAAAATTTTAAAATATTTTTTTAATGAGTAACTATGGTACATAAATTAATAGAAAGATACATTTATAATACTTTTTGTTATTATATAGAAGTAGATATAGATTAATATCATATCATATTTTGCTTTGTATGCAAAAATATTCTCATTCTAAAAGTTTGCATTGATATTGAGTTTTGTTTTAGGATTTACTTTGATAATATTGTAAATTTTTGTTTATTATCATTAATATTCCATTAAATAGATGTTTGAAAAATTCTGTAGTTTTGTTTCTAAATGTTTTCAAACCTCTCTAAGTGTAGCGTAATCAAAATTACTTGATGCATCTTTTAAATAGTATGTCAATGTTTAGCAAGTTCAAGTACTCTGCGAAAAATTGTATTTCTTACCGTTATGATGCATCGTTTTTAATTCACAAACGTTGAACCACAAAGCCTTTTAAGACTAAATGAAGCAGAAACAATGAAGTTCATAGCTGCAAGTGCATTAGAACTACATAATAGTATTGTTTTTTTTTTTTTACTAATGAATAGTATTGTATTCATTAAAATTGGCTGATGACCAGCTTAAATGATAAGAATGATGGAAGATGGGGCAATCCCAATTGTTGACTTGATAACTACAAGATTTCACGTTTAGCTCTCAGTGGAAGTGACCTATTAACCTTATTGATTTGAGTTGGTCAGCTATAGACAACCTAGACTGGTTTATCTCTTTGTAGTCCTGTATCAGCTAGGATCACAAGATGGGGTTTACCCAATGCACTCTCATGTAGTGATTGCGACATTCCCTCGTCACCCAAAAAATTAAAAAGAGAAAAAAGAATGAGGGAAGATAACCAATCTGCCTAATGAAAATGGTTTTCACTGTCTTTCCATTTAGCCTAGCCCCAGCTTTTGCATGATTCTCTTCTGCTATTCTCCTTGCTGCAGCAAGTCTGTTCCTGTATTTTACTATTTTTCAAGCACCCGCGATCTTAGCCTTTCGAAGCAATGAAGAGTGTTGAAACAACCTAGCACATGTTCATGAAGTGAATTCAAATGAACTTTTACCATGAAAAGGTTAATGTAGATTCTGTTCCCACTGGCTTGTTGTTAAAGGTGAGATGTAATAATACCACTATTCTTTGCATTTCCATTTCAGCCTTTGTTCTCTCATCATCCTCCCAGGCCTGTATTTTCGCCTCTTCACGCTTATACCTGCAGATTCATGGCTCGTGACTTCATCAGCGTATATGTATATCAAACAGATATGTAACACAGATAACTATTGAAGCTCAGTTAGATCACCTTGCCATGTATTTCCCGTGTTCTGCCTCACCCCATGCTGCTGAAGTTGTGGCTGTTCTTGAGAGCTCTCGGCTGCCATCTCGAGTCATTTCTGTCCCCATATCCCTCACATTCGTCGATCTAACCACCATTCAGAATAACGGATTCTCCAAACAGATTCCATCACAGTTAACCATCTTTGTTTCCTCGGGAAGCTGGATCATCCCAGCAGAGCTATGACAGATCTTTCCCCGTTCATCCTATCAAGTAGTTGTCGCAGTTGCAGATACCTCGTGACATTCAACTCAAAAATACAGAACTTAGACATGTGACACTATATTCTGTCATGGCATTTTATGCAGGAAAAAAAGGAAAAATGACAGGATATCATGGGATACCATGTTAGCATTCATGGCAGGATGTTTTTACCACTAACTAATGAATCTAGGGATGACTAATGAGTAGAGATGACTTATTTAACCACATCAAATCTTTCACTGCTCAACATAGTAACAATTACATAAGAAAGAAGTATGAACAATAGGCACAATACTGTGTGTTTGATAACAGTACAAGAATTTAACCGCAAATAGATTGGCAATGCTTGTTTATACTAGAAATGAAATTTCAGTATACTAAAAATAAATATTCAATATAATAAAAATGGTTTCAATATACTAAAAATGCATAACCAATATAATAAAAATGAACTTTATGTTAGTGGTTCACAGCATAATGATTGACAGACATGAGATACCTCCATTTTCGTCTTTTCTGGTTTTGAATCCATTTTTGGATGGATGCTTTGGAATGCTTCTCTGTTTTAGAGTGTAAATCATGTGCACATGTAAACTCTAGTGGACCCAAAGAGATGAGGATTGGTAAAAAAAAAAATATTAAATCTAAAAAATAAATGCAAAGTACATCAGTATAAATTCCACTGGACACTTCATATTGATTTAATGAACATCAGAGGTACCCTAACATTTTACAAGTTACAGTGAACTGCCATTATCATTTCTCCTTGTCACCCTCTCTTCCCTTGTATTTGAGGGAAAGAAGGTATTTGCACACAAGAATGTCCACTGTAAAACATAAACACCATCTCAAACAATCTAGAAGCGAAATTACAGATCTGTGAAACTTGGCTAAAAGTGCTGCGGTTTGATTATCATAGTTTATCTTGCTTGAGTTCCAATGTATGCAATCATATGAATAATTGCTGCTGTGACAACTCCCAACAATCCACCGGCAACGACCTGCAGCATAGCGCTTACATTAGTTCTTGTATTTTGGGTGACGAAGGAAACCCGCAGCCACCACCCAAAGGTGTGCACTACGTAAACCCCGGCTTATGATCCTAGCCGGCAAAGGACCACAAGGAGGTGAAAGCATAAACCAGGCTAGGTTGCCCATAGCTAACTTGCTCAAATCAAGAAGGTCAATAGGCCGCTCCCACTAGGAGTTGAACTTGTAACCTTGATGAGGGAAACCCGCAGCCACCACCCAAAGGTGTGTAGTGAGTAAACCCCGCCTTATAATCCTAACTGGCAAAGGACTTAAGGACCACAAGGCGGTAAAAACATAAATCAGGCTAGGTTGCCCATAGCTAACTGGCTCAAAACAAGAAAGTCAATAGGCCGCTCCTACTGGGAGTTTGAACTTGTAACCTTGTGGTTACCAAGTCAACAATCTGATCGACTTGGCTAGAGTTGTCCCCTAGTTCTTGTATTTTGAGGAAGCTTGTTTGTGTGAAACATATGATTCCCGGATGTGCATCTGACTGTAATGAACACAAATGACAAACCTGAGGGGGGGTATGGCCCAGAAGTTCGCGCAGTGGTCTGCTTTCTGCAAGAGGGTGTTCAGCAGGAAGTTCATATACAATTTGATTCAGGACCTAAGAATGAACCAGATTGGAATGGGTTAAATATTTCAGTTCGAAATTCAAAAGAAAGTTCCAACAAGAAATTCAACATCACGAAAAACTTTGAGACACTGTTTCCCGTGACAATGCATGCTTCCATACGCATTCAAACAAACACAGCTATTCCAGAGACAGTATCAAACCTCTGCTTGGCGTCCCGCATGTAATCTTACACCTGTAGCGTCATACATCACCTGCCAAAAGAACGTTCACCCAATCAAAAGAAAGGGGAAAGACGTGTGCTAGCTCACACCAACACACAATAACATCCATTTGAACGGGTAAGAGTAATTTATAGGCTCTATTTGGCACAACTAGTTGTTAGCTAGCTTATTGGTGCTGCCAAACACACTCATAATATGTATGCAATGTTTAGGGGCTGCATTAAAAGCAGTAGCAATATATTGATCATTTACGGAGTAATTCAATATAGAGGTGGCATGAAAACAAGGCAACTAGCCATGCACCGTAAAAAAGGATAGCCATAATTAAAGTGCACAAGCCATTGGAAAATGAAATTCAAAAGAACAAATGTCCTAATAGCATAAATCCTAAAAATAGAACCCCAATGTAAAAGCAAAAACCTAACAACTAGTGATCTTGATCACACCAATTTAAAAACAGCTTAGCACAACTTCAGAGCACAGAATATAATCAAATCAAGACTCGAGAGAGAGAGAGATGATACCACACATGCTAAAATCAATGATGTAGCAAAGAGTGAACCTCCAAATCCCTCCTGCAAACCGACACCAACTGCCAGAGCAGTTACAGTTGCTGAATGGGACGAAGGCATACCACCAGATCCAATAAGTTGCTTGGGATCCCACCGTCTTTCCTTGTACCTACAAGCTTACTGGGGTAAATACTCATTGGACCTTTTTCTATTGCCACAAACATAAGCCTAATATTTGACTCATACATGCAAGTCTAGAACACTTCTCAGCTGATTGATGGCAGGAATGGACTAATTTATTGATTCAAACAATATCTAAATATGGAATAACTTTCCCTTTTCAGTTTTATCTTTAATTCCATCCAAGATTTTATCTTTGTACACAATCTGGTTAGTGAGCATTCTCCCAGAAAATAAGAGATCTTAATTGCCCCCACCCAAACATACACACACAAACCTCATTCTGAATCAGATTCTGCTTAAAACTACAAACTCTGAGCATAAATGAAATTAAGAGGGGAAAAGAGGTTTCTAGTGGAGTTAGCTCCACAGGCAGCTCATATGGTTCCTGAGTGGTAAATTGTGGAGAAAGACTCGGGATCGGGCCTGGTAGTCGCAGTGTAAGAGTTGCACCCAACTCCTCCTGGACCCCGGGGACATAATTTACCCTTTTACTATACTTTCGGGCCGGGATGTGAAACTCTGGGACCGAGAATTTCACATTTTGTGGGCAAGATGAATATTAAAAAAAAAACTGATAAAGTAATGGCAAGTTTAAAGAGCTTTCAATATAGATATCCAGCAACAAAATAGTGGCAAGTTTCGATATTTCATGGAACAAAACAAGCTCAAATTGATCCATATTCGGTGAAATTGAACTGCGGATTACCAGACGGTGAAGAATTTGATGGATTGGGCAACGGTGAAGGCAACGAGAGCAGAGATGAGAGGGTAATTCGTGAAAATCGAGGATGATATATACGACGTCGTGGCGGCTGCTGTTGTCCTTGCCGTTGGAACTGCTTTCCTGATCAACGACACGGTTGATCTCGCCGCCATTTTCGCTCGCCTTCACCGATCAACCGCCGCCGCCGCCGCCCACCTCCGATTTACACGAGTTTCAACCAAACTTGAGATTCTTCGCCTCGATTTGGTCGCGAAAATATGCCCAAGATTTGGATTTTCGTGGAAATACTGGCTCCTGTATGTTGGTGTAAAAAGAGATATGATGAAGAATCAAATTGCGTAGAAAGAGAGTTGTGAAATCTGAACCAGTTAAAATGATCCTCACGGGCACGGCACGGAGGGGAAGCACAGAGGAAATGAAAATCTCTACGTTTGTACAACAAAAATGTTTTCTTTTGTCTGAATTCTCATCGTTGGTGCTTTTTTGTTGGTCGATCTCTGGCCGCATTGGAATATTCTTTTGCCAATGTTTTTATTCGTACTTCCATCATCCAATTGAAAGTATTCCATTTTTAAAATGATTCTTTAAAAATATTTTTTTTTTTATTACAATTTGTTATATGTATGATAAAAAAAAAATTAAAAAAAGAGAGAAGGAAAATGTATATATACTTTTTTTTTTATTCAAATAGATAAACTTCATTAAATCAAGTCCGAAGATAAAACAGATAAGAAGGAGGATTAAAAAGTATAACCAGACTTAAAAACAGACGGTTTAGCTACCATATGAGCCGTCATGTTCGTTACTGGTTTAGATAAAAACACACCAGTATACTTACTCAATTATACTTGGCCAAGGTCAAATATATAAACACAAAAGTAAGGCCTAAAAAGTTAAAATATATACAATAACTTCAATGTATATTTAACTACCCCAAGATGAATATTGGGGATTGCGATAACTCGTTTAACAGAACAAACCGAAGAGAACCACTTGCATACAATAAGGCCATAAGGGTATATGCTACTGCCATCAGCTGCAAAATCTGATCTTTTGGACTGTCAATAGTAGCCATTCTAGGAATACTATACAAATTTTCTCACTGTCTAGATAGCACGGAAATGAAAAATAGAAAAATGTAGGATACAGAATGCAAGAGAAATATATTTGAAACCCAAAATTGCTCACCCTTATGTGATGGGAGCATTGGTGCCAATAGCCAACCCAATATAACTATATAAGTGCAAAACCTATCAGAGTATAGCATCACTGCTCAAGGAGACTGGTAATGGCCAAATTGTCTACAAAGATGGCTCCATCTAGGCTAACCAATCTGATCTTTTGGACTGTGAATAGTAGCCATTCCGGGAATACTGTGCAAGTTGTGTCGCGGAAATGGGAAATAGGGAAAAGTAGGATACAGAATGCAAGAGAAACATATCTGAAACCCCAAAGTGCTCACCCTTAAAAGTTTCCGTGCATCATAGGTTGTTTAGTACATGTGATAGGATCATAGGAGCATTGGTGCCAATAGAAGTGCACATATTCCTTTCATCTTTCAGTCTTGTTTACCTGTTCTACCTGTGTAGAGTAGAATGCCAGAATTCTCTTATGCAGATTTATACACCATAACTGTACCAAATACAGGCTATACTTCCAATCTGCAGTCATGCAAGCTCTGGAAAGGAAGGTCAGTGTATTAGTGCAAGATCATGAATTACCAGTTTTTGTGTAACCATACAATTGAAACATTACCAGTTCGCTTGCTGTAAATAAACTCTCATAATTGGTACCAATTACAATGAATCCTTCCCAACAAAACCCATCAGCTCTGCTTTGGCTGCTTCCATCACAACATCGAAATCCGTCTGCATATATCTTCCCCTGAAACAAGTTGGTGTAAGACAGGTGAAGTTGCCCAAAGAGAATATTGTATGAACAATATATAACGAGACCCATCTTGTAGGAAACTATTGGCAAAACATCAAGGCTGTCATATCGATTAATCTTGCTTGATAGGAGTAAAGCTTCCATTGTTGTGTGCATAGTGTTCTTTACCAAATTACCAGAAGTGACATTTTGACCAAAAAGCGGTAGTAAAGGCTGGACTAGAAAGGCCATGCAATATCCTTGCAACAGCTCTGGGGGTAAATTTGGCATGTGAGTTGCTCTGTAAAAAGACCTGTCATACACGAAATAAAGAAGACATTAAAACTGCAGGAAGCATTCTTCTCTGGCAGAAAAATACTGCACTTTCTAACACAATTTACCTTTATGTCAGCTCTCAAAAAGGGGCTGCAAGTACAAAAAAGGGTCACATTAGTGCTTTAGAGCAACGCCATTGTAGATTCTGTCTAATGAACAGGAACAGTAAATAATTGAGACAAATGAGTAACCTGCATTGAGCCATCTTGTTGGGGACATCAATGTCATCATTGCTTTCAAAGTACTCCAAAATCTTCCTTTGCAAGCAAGGAGTGTGATCATAGTCATTACAACCATGCACCTTATCGCACCCTTTTACTGCAGCTACAGCAGCATTAAACATTGCATCCATCTTCCGCACCTATTTAAAGGAAAAATATGCATACATCTTTTCTAGATTATTATTTGAATGGTAAAATAGAGACAAATATATATAGACTTTTATACTTTTTGATGAAGTATTTCAACAAGCCAATGTCACGGCCAAAAGCTATGCTGAAGGCAATCTGATGATAAATGGGCTTCTTTCTATGGCAAGTTATATCATGAAGCAAGCTCACTAAGCATGGCAAGCAATGTTCATCACAACAGTGTTCATAGCAGTAGAAGTAAATGTTTGCTAACGTTCATAACACATGTATATAGTATTCATTAAGCCCATATGAGGCCAGAGTTCACAGTCTATCAATTGTCTTCCAACAAAGAATAAAGAGGTAAGCCCATGATTGTGTTGAGGTACATGTGCATCTTGAAGGTGATAAAGTTTTAACACTCAATATGTCAGATGAGGGGTGGGAGAGGCGAAGTATAAAGGAAGTTGGATTGTTGGAATAAAGAAAAAAAAATTGTATAGAAGATGAATCACCTTGCATCTCTCAACCTCTGAAAGCCAGTTTGTAAGCTGTGCTGCCAAAGAACAAATATCCTTGGGAATATCCATGACTGTGAAACAGTAAGCTTGATCCTTCAGCTCATAGGTAATTTCCCCCTTAAACTAAGATAAAGAAAAATATAATTTCTATAAATATTTTTTTTTTAAAAAAAAAGTTAAGGCAAAAATGGGATTCCACATATAATTCAAGGAACAAATTTTGAAATAACAAAAATTACATTTTAAGAATGGTCTTAAAGCTTCCATTTGCCATACAAACAATGACATCATTTGAAGAAACCGTTAAGTCAGGAAGTTATCAATTAATTTGTGTGCACACACATATATGTAGTTTAATATACCAATGCAAGTGCGAAGCTTGAAGCAGTTGTAAACAATGACAACCCAGAATAAAGCAAGAAATAAGACTTGAGACCAGTTGTAATACCTTTAGACTCTGCAAGTGATTTGACAAGTCAGCAGGTTGCAATCCAATACTATTTGCAATGGTTGGTATGTCAAACACATACTGCCCATCTTTAATTTCAGACCTGAAATTCACAAAGCAAAAAAATGAATAAATAAAATAAGTTCAGACCTGAAATTCACAAAGCAATAGAAATGGTTAACAGCATTTTAAGTGTTTAATCATTGGAAAGGAAAGAGTTACTTCTTCATGACTGCAGCAATCACTATATCTTTAGCAGCGAGCAGTGCTGGGGAAGTCTGCAATACATTGTTATCATCCTCAAGTTTAGAATAAAGGACAATGAGACACAAAATGGTAACAAAACCACAATAACTATTTGTCTAGTTCATACTCAATTACAAAACCACGGTGAGATTTATCATTATTTTAGCTCTAGTCATTCACTACTATGAAATTAAGAGGTTTCCAACCAGTAAGCAAAGTAGCAAACTATAGCACTCCCAAATACTGTGAAAACTAGTTCGTTCTTTGGAGAATAAGGAGAAAAAAGTTTGCAACTCACCTGGTGGAAATTCAAAGTGCAAGTTACATTCATTTCAGGAAGCAAGCACAAGTATTTCACTTCACCCAACTCCAAGTGTGTCAAAATTGTTAGCAACACCTAGAAGGATAAGTAAACCCAACCATCAGCATCATCTATGAAGATAGATTAGTAGTAAAAGATGCAACTTTTAGATGCTCCTACATAATATCCACCTCATACCTTATCAACCATAATTTTTTCATACCAATTGTAAAAATTTTGAAAGCTACACCACCATATTGAAACAAATAGAAATACGGAGTATTAATTAAGATAAAAAAATAAATTAAAAAAAATTACTGTTATAGTAGTTGAAGACTTGCAGAACTACGCTTATAGAACATTTATTCAGTCTGTCAGAAAATGCCACTTACGGAATATTCTATATAAAAATGTTCTTTCACTTGAGTTGTTTGCAATCTCAAATTCTCAAATGTTCTTTCACTTGTAACCCAATAGATATATTCTATTTTACATTAACAAACTAAACATGATTGAAGCAACCAGAGAGGAAAAGAAAAGAGAAGAAGCACCTCCTCTTTCATATCAAATTTTCGGGATGCAGCTTCTTTAACTATTGAGTAAACTTTCCCAAATGAACCTGTGCCGTTGCTAAAAACTTGGCAGAGGAATTTGTTCACAGCATACTCATCAACACCATCACTGAAACAAAATGTTTGTCAGTTTAGATCTTCCCTGCTAAAAAACATTTGACAAAACAGGGGCAAGTATCATTACCTATGAATAAGACTACGAAGCTTATAATAGGAGATATCATCAAAAAAGAGATGGCAATAAGACTGTCTACCATCACGTCCAGCACGACCAATCTCCTGCATAGATCACATAACCTTCATGGCTAAATAAATCTGTAGCAGGTATATCTTGTAGGGTTCTTAATACTAGGTAAAAAAAAAAAAAGTAGCTCTTTAGGAATTATTACCAACCTGAACATACTCTTCCAAGCTTTCTGGTAAACTGTAATGAATGACCTAAAGAGAAGGAAATGGATAGCTTCATTATATTCACAACAAGGGTGCCACAAAAAATTGCTATACTTGCCACAATATGGCATGGGAAGTTTTTGGATTATCAATGTCACAACAACTCAACTGAACTCAAGCATTTCCAACGGTTCTGGTGTGAAGTTTGGACTTGAAATTAAATGATGTCTGACATTGATAGGCAATCTAATATCCATACCAAGTGAATTTTATGTACAGGAAGATGACAAAATTAATTCATTTTTAAAAAAAATTCACATATATAGCTTTAAAAGGTTTTATTTTGACAACTCATAATTACAACAACAAATTGTTACAGCATGAGTTTAAAGTGAAGAACTGAAACCAACTAGCTACAATGATAAGTTACCTGCACATGTTGAATTAACATTACCATATTGATTGTGTATATAGGAAATTCATTAAATTTGGGCGCATACAAGAGCAAAAGTAAATAAGATCTTGAAGCAGAGCTCCAGTTCTTACAGCTCCAATATCCTGCTTATCAAGTCCCATGCCAAATGCCACTGTTGCAACAACCTTTTAGAAACATAAATTTGAAAGTCAATGAATGTGACAGGTGCGATAAATGTCCTATTATGATACCTCTATAAAGAATGCATTATCTGCCAAATATAACCACAACGGAGTAACTCACCACTCTAATTTTGTTTGCACAAAAGAGCTCTTGTGTCCGTCTTCTATCCTTTGCAGGAATGGCACTGTGGTAACTCTGAAAAGCAACACATAACCCAATCTCATAGCACTATGCAACAGATGCAAGATAACCTCAAAACCCCGCATCATTCAGAAGTGTATTTACCCAGATAAAAGTAATACAAACCTTTGCTGAAATATTGTTATCACGAAGATATTTGCATACGATATCTGTTTCAGACTTTGGAATACATGCAGGGGAAAAATGAATAAGTTAAGCAGTCAGTCACTCAATGTAATCTGACTCATTTCTCTAAGTAGTAAAGTTTTTCAAGGAGAAAAAATGCATTTACATGTGCCATGAATATAAAGAAAGCTAACCTGAAATTTGCAATAAATGATAATGCTTTTGACATCAGAGTAGGGAGAAGACTTTATCAGTGCCATTAAATCTTTCAGCCTAACAGCATTTTGTGGTTTGGAGGAGATTTTGTTAGGCATTCAGTTTACACCAAGTAAGATAGAGGAAAAAAGCTAAGAGTTTGTTGTACATGCACCTATTGCTGCTCATTGATATTGACATCTGCAAATTGTTTCTCAATTTGGTTGTTTGGATGAGATTAGTAGAAGGGATATCAAGAGCTTGCATCACATTGTGCAATGCTTTGACTGTTGCAGTTGCAGTCATTGCAAGAATGCATCCAGCTTTGAGCCTAGCACGCAGCAAGGATGCCCTAAGCCTCATATATGAGGGCCGAAAATTGTGTGACCTGCCAAAATGTTTAAAGCAGTTATAGTTCATACAGAAGTATCAAAGACACACATGCCCGGAGTGACACTCACCATTCAGACACACAGTGAGCTTCATCAACCACCACAAGCGATATAAGGGGACTGCTAGAGAATATAGAAATAAAATCTGAACTCAGAAGCCTCTCTGGTGAAACAAAAAGAACCTGGACATAATAGGCCAGTCAGCTATAAGTGCTATGCTAAAAAGAGATCATAGAGAAATGGTTTTATATGCAGCTAATATCTGTCTTCAATCAAAAGGTAAAATTATTAAGGGCCTACTACTTAGGCTATTCAAGTTATTTTGACGTTTAATTGTATGACCAAAGGTGAACCATGAAACTACTGAAAGTCAAGTTAACAGATATGAAGGAAATATAGGCCAGAGAAGCTCTAGAAACAAATAAAAAGGCTAACCTTGATTGATCCCTCTTGCAGAGATTGGAGAGTTTCTGAGGTCTCTTCTGGTGTCTAAACAATACGATACTAAAATTAAGAATTATCCCACTATGACTATGCACATAAACCACTAAATTTGAGGTAGAAATAACCTGACTGCTACAAAGAAGGCCACCAGGGAGTGCAGGAGGCAGCTGGTTTAACTGATCAATCATCAAGGCAACTAATGGGCTAATGACCAGAGTAATCCCCTCGAGCACCATGGAAGGCAATTGATAACACAGAGACTTTCCAGCCCCTGTTGGCAAAAGCAGCATTGTTGATTTCCCAGAAAGCAACATCTTGATTGCCTCCAATTGTCCACTCCTAAACGAACCATAACCATAAGTCACCTTCAACAACCTCAACAAGTTCTCATCAGATGCCTCATTCCTAACACTCATCACAGCCTCTTGAATCAACACCTCATCATAATTCAAATTTTCCTCTCTTTGTTTAAAATCCATAGCCAATCCCTCTTCATCATACACCCCGCCCTCCTCTCCTTGACCCTTACCCTTAAACTTCCTCTTGCTTCTGTAAAACTTTCTGCCAGTACTGTAGGAGCCATACTTCTTTCTTTTTCCCTTGAATGCATACTTTCTCCCAGAGCCATTGATGTTCAATTTGACAAAGTTGCCTTCATTAACACACTTAGGCTTCTTCACAGGCAATGAAGCACAAGAATCACGCCCAATCAGATTAGGAAACCTCTTTAGAATTTTCGCTGAATTTCCAGAAGTAGCAACTTTTGTTTCCGATTCTTGCGGCGCAATGTTAGCCTCGCAGGCCTCAGCTTCCGATTGGGAGGTTGAGAATGACGAGGTGCCAAAGGAATCAGGCTCCACCGACTCAAAATTGAGTTCCTTCTTCTGGATTTTGGAAAAAGAGGCGAATTTCGAGGGGCGTAAATCACCTGGAATAAAAGTTCCAATGGAATCGTTAGTGGTAGAAGCAAATGCTTGGCTTGAGTAAGTTGAACGGTGGATTTGGAAGGGCAGATTGGCGGTGTCTGGAGGGGGAAGCTTTGGCGGCGGTTGCACGGGCGGGGGTGGTTTTTCGGGCCCTAGTTCTACCGGAGTTGAATCTGGGGGTGGTTTTTTGGGCTTTCTGCAGGATTTCGGTCTTATAATTGGGCGGGAAGCTTTGCCGACGGTTGCACCGGCGGGCTTGAGTTTAGTTCTAAATTTAGTGGACGACAGAAGAAGAGCTTTTGGTGATGGCGCCGGTCGCGGCTTCGGCTGCGGAGACGACGGTGGTGTGGCCGAGATGTGGGACCCATCGGAGTCAGAGTCGGAATCCATGGAAGGTGCTCGACGAAATGAAGCTGAGAGCGAAAAATTTTATGCTCAATTTTCCCGCCACCTCTCTACCTGGCGGGAATATCAGGACCTTTTTGCAATTTGAAGCATAGTTCAGGGGTAAAATCGTCGCTGTTCGGAAACTCCGAGGTTATAGTAAGCCTATCTAAGCATAATGTTACAACTTTGAACAATTGAAAGATTCAAAATTCTGCTAAATAGCTTCTAGCTTAATGACACATTTGTGATTCTTCAAAATGGGTGTTACGAATTCAATTTTTAAAAAAATTAATAAAAAGAAAGATTCAATTCTTTGAACAATTGAATGACAAAATTTTTTCTATAATTGACAATAATGGACTAAACCGAGGGACGAAATGTATTAATTTCGCTTATTTTCTTGTTCTTGCCACCATTGCAGTCCTCAAGCCTAAACTTTCAGCAAACCAAATTGTATGAAATTCAATGGGATTCCCAGTTACTAACATTTGAATTTCACCAACAGTTCAAAAACATGTCAAAACTGCAAGCTCCAAGTACAGCTTTTTATTACAGTTAAAAGTGAAAAGACAACATAGAAAACAGCTAGTTATATACATTTGATTTCATTGCAGCAGTGTGTAGTGAGTCAAATGCTCATGATAAACTCATGTTGCAACTGCATGTTTGTAGCACTGATCTTGCGGTTTGAATCTCACCGGGTTATCCACCGCGAGGCCTTCTGTACCGAAGCAGAAGAACTGGTTCATCACCTTCATGTTGAACGAGTCGCGTTTCTGCCCGAGCCTCGACTTCTGTTTGCCCTGCAAATCGTTGGAGCTCGAGGCGCATGTGCTGGCGTTTGCAAGGTTGGAGCTCTTGTCTTGAATGGCGGAGTTTGGAGATGCCCACGGGGATCCGGAGAAGGAGCTCGGGGGTGATCCGTGAGACGATTGGGGCGTTATTTGAATCACGCCTTGCCTTAGCCCTGCAGCGAACTTCTTCTTGGTGGATGGACTTGGAAGGCTCGAGAGAACTCGTTTGCTGTTCGGAAGAGAGGAGGCTCTCGAGAATTTCTGTCGCAGCGGGACCGGCTTCTCCCCCGAGCTTGACGAGTACAGCACTAGAGATTCAACAGAGTTGGTGTCATCGGCCGTCTCTTTTTTCTTCGGCCACTGCAGAAGAAACTTAAGGCGTCTGGCAGCGCTGTTTCCCGAAACCGCTTTCTTTTTCTGTGAAAAGTTTGAGCCTTCTGCAGAATGGCACGGGCTTATTTCGCCCGAGCAGGGGCTTGCAAGATCACAGTTAGCCTCGTATCCTTTCTCGAGGCCAGTATACAAGAATATTTCCCCATCCGGGATCCTAAAAGAAGTCCCGGGACTGCCTGCAATGCCCCGCATTCTCATATGTGAAGCTAGGACACTTCTCGTCTTATGGTTTCGACAGTTGGAAATTCCACCAGCCGAGATGAGCCGCTTAATCAATATCTCAGAGGAAGCACATCGCGGGCGCTGCTTGAGGAGGTCCAACGGGGTGTTACCATCAGCATCACGAACATTTAAATCGATCGAAATTGCAGTCATCAACAGCTCCACCAGATCAGTCTGAATGTTCTCGCTAACCGCCATGTGAAGAGCAGTTTTACCCTCATTGTTCCTCAGATTAACAATGTCTCCTATACACACAATTTCCCCCCGCACCAACTGCCTCATCAGCTCTATCTGTCGGTCCAATCTGTGAAAGCTCGGGGTTCTGAACCCCGCCACAGCCATATGGAGAAACGTGTCCCTGTAGTTGTTTGTCAACAAGGTAGACGAAGGAGATGCAGATACGAGGACTTTCACAACGTGTAAGTAACCCCGGTAAGCTGCCACATGCAACGCGGTGTTTCCTTGGTTGTCTCTCGAATCGATAATGTCATAGCGTGCTAGTAAACTCTTAATCACCTGAGCAATAATTAACAGAAGAGAAATATCGAAAGCATTAGAACAAGTGAACAACATCCAAGTGAAATTTAGTCCTTTTTGGTTCTCTTGTTAGATCGCTATAGCAACAAATCATGGTACAACAAAAACATCCTTTTTTTCTCTCAAGAAACACACGAATTGAAACTAATTTGGTTCAAATCCTGTTAACAAATCAAGCCCTATAGTTACACGAAAACTATACAGCATATGCAGAAACATTTAGAAATGGATGCTAGGCAGACAAGAGGAGCTATCGCCTACAAGATAAACTTGCCCACAAAATGTGAAATCCCTCGCCCAACGGCCCCCACACCCCGGCTTGACAGGATTGTCTTCTTAGCTCCCGGACGGGGTGGAAAACGAAGCTTAAATACTTTCTACCATCATAATGCATTGTTATATTCAATTGGCAAATAACGGTTCTATGAGAATATTTACTGCAGTGCAAAAGATGATTATTTAAAACACAGAAATTTTCTGAGTTCATATTCTACTGTCATATCTAAATCAGGTCAACAAATCTTACATTTGCTTATAATTAAATCTCCACTGTATATGCGGTCCAGTTCATTGCATATATAAGACAGAAAGCTGTTACCATCTTGAAAAAGATCTTACCTTTATCGCAAAAAATTCTTCAGTCTTAAAAAGCTAAACATGAACAGCTAGCAATATATTTCTTTTGCTTTTTGCTTTTTGGTACAAAAAGTTGGTAAGATAATAGCATAGGTAACTACCAGTAATATTGTAAATAACATATGAAAAAACATTGGGTTTTAAGGTACTAAAAAAAATGGTTCAATGTGATTGTCTAACTAACCTCGACCTGCCCTCGGCCTGCAGCAGAATGCAAGAGAGTAGATCCCAAACCATCTCGAAACATCAAAACGTCCGAGCAATCCCCGAGAAGTTCCATCAAGATCTCCACGTTCCCTCCTCTAGCCGCGGCATGAACAGCCCTACTCATCATTTCCGCCTTGAAACTCGAAGGAACGTCCTCTCCCGACGATTCTTCTACTCCACTGTTCCTGAGCTGCTTGAGCGAGACTGCAGAATCGAGCAGCAGCCTGAAGACTTCGGAGCTCCTACTTCGAGCCGCGGCATACAGTATATCGGTGACCCCAAACTCCCCTTCCCCGAACACCAAAAGCGGGTCTCTCTCCAGCAATTCCTTAACGAATTCCATGTCCCCGGCTGAGGCAGCCGTGTAAAGAAGCCAGCCACCATAGCCAGCTCTGATCAGAGAATTCGGACCCTCCTTGGTTTCACATTCAAGGAGGAGCTTTCTGGCCACTCCACAGCGGCACTTCGCAACATCATCAAACTGTTCTTCATCATCCCAAACTGTCTCTAGACGGCGAATTCGCCTCAGAGATGTGAGTTTTATGATCAAATTGGTGTCAAGGTGCAGAAGCTCCCTCACCAGATCATAATGCCCATTGGCAGCAGCCCAATCTATGGGAGAGGCAAACCACCATTGGTCCCCAGTGCTCTCCCACCTCAATGGAAAGTATGATGGAGGCATTCAAGCCAAGAAAAACAATCAATCTACACCGTCAAAATCAACCAGAACAAGAATCAATAACAATGACAGAAAGTAAAGAATATCATATTTTCGTGATTCCACGGGAAAAACTGCTCTTTTATTAATTCTTATGGTGATAGATAATAAAACATCCAAGTTACCAGAATATGTACATGTGAACAAGAATCAATAACAATGACAGAAAGTAAAGAATACCATATTTATGTGGTTCAGCAATGTGCGGGAAAAACTGCTCTTTTATTAATTATGATGTTGATAGATAATAAAACATCTAGGTTACCAGAACCATGTACATGTACAATATTACATACACAACAAAGACCCTTTTTTAGTACTATTGACTTTGTTACAACGTAGTATCTGTTCATAGCTACTTTCTTAACCTACTGAAGCACAACGAGTCAACAAAAACCCTTTATTTCTGCAAATTTTAGCAACACCAAAAACACACATATAAGCTAGATTTGGCATCTTGAGCTACACATAACCCCAAACCCCAACACAAATCCCAGAAAGAAAATGGTAACTGAACCAGTATGAACAAAGCAAAATTACACCTTTACATCCTCAAAATCATAACTTCAGCTAGGAATTCAGCAAAAACCCACTTTAAAGGCACATTGGGAAGACCCAAAAAGACTGAATTGGTTCTTGAATTCCCAAAAAAAAGCCATAAATAAAAGCTAGAAAGAAGATGAAAACTGAAAAGTATATAATAATAGTAAGATGCACAGAAAGGTAGGAGCATAGGGATCAAGAAATTACCAGGTTCCAGAAAGCTGCAGAGCAGAAGAAGGTGGGGGTGTGTGTGGGGGGGGGGAGGGGGGGNGGGGGGGGGGGGGGGGGGGGGGGGGGGGGGGGGGGGGGGGGGGGTGAGAAAGTGAGGGAAAAGGGGGAGATGCCCAGATCCTTTATTCTATGCTCTGCTTAAATGACTGAGTTTTTTAGCAGATAACAACAAAAGGAAAGAGGCCACACGTTTGTATAATGAGAAATTGAGAATCTTGATGATGTTTATCTGGTACACATACAGCAAGTGGCTACAATGCAAAATATAAGCTTGGGAAGTTTCAAGATTCTTTTCCCGTGATTACCCACCACCACCACCTCACCAGGGACACGCAAAAACTGTGTCCTCTATTCCCAGAGCCGTCTCTGTTAATCTCTGAGCCTAATTACAAGTATTGGCATTAGCGTGAGTGCACACCGCATATATATATATATATATATATATATATAACTGACATTATGAATATGTTTCTGGTGGTCAGACAATCACTATACCCTGCACCACGGTGCACAATGTGCACCACGTTCATAAAACGACGTCATTTTGGTGTTAGTGGACGCGGACGCGAATGACTCCAGGGAATTCATTATCTATAATACACATAATCATTATCTAGAATATACAGAACGTTTGCCTAGAATACACTGAATATTTGCCCAGAATACACAGAATATTGACACAAAATACACAGATGTTAGTGGACGCGGACGCGAATGACTCCAGGGAATTCATTATTTATAATACACATAATCATTATATATAATACACAGAACGTTTGCCTAGAATACACATAATGTTTGCCCATAATACACAGAATATTGACACAAAATACACAGAACTCATCCTCCTAACATTCGAATGCACAAACACATCACAACCTGTGTTAATAACATGAATACACAGAATATTGACACAAAATACACAGAACTCATCCTCCTAGACATTCGAATGCACAAACACATCACAACATGTGTTACTAACATGAATACACATAACGGTTGCCTAGAATACACAGAACGGTTGCCTAAAATACACAGAATGATTGCCTGTAATACACAGAATATTAACATAAATACAGAGACCGGCTGAAACGGGAAACATGATTTCCAAAAGAACGAACGATTAGTTTACAATGCACGTCGTTTAGGTACGTGGTGCACATTGCTATATGCACCGTGGTGCACGGTATAATTTGCACCATTAGATTAGTGGGCTTGCACAATCAATTGATTGGATAATTGATTTGGTAATTATAGAGTTTTAAATGAAAATTGTCAATTGATTATTTTATTTAAGTAAATTAGTTGTGATATATGAGTAATTTAAGCTGGTTATTTTTGTTAGGCAGAGATTGGTGAAAGGTAAATCTAATACCGATAACTAGCGGATTATTAGGCGAACATGAATGATCAAGTTTAGCACTCTATGTCTTTGCTGCGAGTAATTTTTCATAATGATAAATGATTGATTCTAACAAATGATATGAGAGTGATAGAGTCAAGTCACGAGATTGAGCTCGAAAATTTTTAAACGGAGGTCTAAGTCTAACATCATGCCTCTCAAATAATAAAATAAGATTATGCATGAGTGCACTTTGAGTAGTCGTGAATTTTTTAGTAAATCAAATATCAGTAGATTTGCAAACATTATGATTAAGTATGATGGTATGTAATTAATTAATTCATATTCATATGAAAAATCATTTTATTTTCTCTCGAATTTTGTTATAGTAGAGTTAGTATAATAATCAAGTCAACAATTTTATTTCTTTTAATGCTACAGTTTATTTATAATTTGTCATTGACGTGTAGACTATTCTAAAAAAAATATGTCATTTACCATGGATTGAGTAGGGTCTATAAGGTTAGATGATATCACCTCTTCAAAGACTCTTTCAAATTGTTACATATAAACTAACTAAAGACGGTTCAATCAGGCTTGAAATTAAATTATGATGTTTTTTTGGCGATAATTTATTTGAACGGTTCCTGATCCGTTATTCCATCAAGCTTCATTCAACATCATCATCATCGACAATTTGGGCGTGCGAAATGACCTAATCAACGTTATGGCGTGCTAAATGCCTTATGTGTTTTATATACTGTTTTAACTCAATTTGTTTGCTAAAAGTTAGCATTTCATTAATCATTAAACATAGTAGTAATCGTCAAGTCCGACCACTAATCATAGTATTTGCTTCATTCACAAATGATCGTCTTCTAATAATAATAAAAAAAATACAAATATACGAGTGCAAAATTAGAGTATAAATTATTGATACATTCCTTTTTGAAGCAAATTATACCTTAGACGAGTGTCTACCTTTCGTTGTACTCCAAAAATAATATTTTTAGATTCTGTATTTGTAGTTGACACATTTTGTACTTGTAATTAATATTTTCTACACATGTAATTAACATTTTCTGCATATATAGTTATCATATTATGTATTAGCAATTATTAAGTTATTTGTTTACGTACATAAGTTGTTAACTATAGGTACAAATTTTTTGTATGCAATATGAACCCTGATCCATTGTATAACAATAGTCTTTTTGATTGATGGATTATAAGACAACCCAATTAGCTCAATAATCTGAGCAATAAGGCCCAATAACACAAGCTCAAAGAGTTAGCCCAAGGGAGGACTGTGAAACATTATTACATGGATCATAGTCCATACAGCTGTGTGAATTATAAATAAAAAATATATATATTTTTAACATACTAAAAGTGTATTATTTGTGCACATAAAATACATTATTTGAAAATACATAAATTACATTATTTAAAAGTGGAAATAACTCTTTTATAATTTATGGACTAAAAGTATGCACCGGCGGAGAGACAAAGCTAGCGTATAATTATCCTTTAAAACATAATACCTATGAGTGTAAATGTCATATCTTCAATTTTTTGTTTCACCATTGATTAATATTGTGAAACAACAGTAAAGTATTTAATAGAGGCACATTTAATGTGATAGAAGTTTGGGGGCATTAAATATCGGACTCATATCTTCTTGAAAAAGAAGTATAATTTAATGCTCCGTCTAAATTATAAATTATATTATGAATTTTCATTATTTTTTTTCTATTAAATGATGTGTGTATCATATATACATGAAAAGTGACAAATGTTTGAGGGGAAGAGGGCCAACATGAAGGAGAGAGTGAAAAATGTGCTCCTGCAAGAGGGGGGAAGAGTGCGAACTTATGTTTTTGTTTTTTTGTTTTTTTTTTTTTTTAATATCTATTTGGATTTTAGATGTTGAATTTTTTTTCGTATATTAGGGGATGGATTTTGTGAAGGCTAGGATTCACATCGCAAATTATATTATGGACCATGGTCATGACTGATACTGCAGTTATGTTAAACGGATACTGCAGTTGTGTTGAACTGATAATGCAGTTGTGTTGAAAGGGAACTGCAATTGCGCTAAACAGAGGTTGTTTCATCTGTTCAACATATTGTAGTATCAGTTCAACACAAATGCAATATCCGTTCAACACAACTGCAGTATCAGTTCAACACAACTGTAGTTCCAGACGAACGACTTCTGTTCCGCACAACTGCAGTTCTCTTTCAACCCCAATTCCAGTATCCGTTCAACATAACTGCAGTATCCGTTCAACACAACTGCAGTATCAGCCATGGTGCATGGTCTACAATGCATTGTGGACCATAGCCCACGGACTGAATTCACATGGTTGGAAATGGACCTTCAAAAGCCAAATGTTGTCTATCCTTATAAGTGAGGTGATTTTTTTTTTTTTTGCAAACCAAAACCAAACAAACTTATAAGTGAGGTGACTTAAAGCATGCATTGAGAAATCAGAGCAATATGGTTGGAATGGAATCACTACATCAAACACTAGCTAGTGGATATTTTGGTTGCAGTGGCCCATACATTAGATACACTTACAATGTGGAACACACACCTCAATCTTCCCAACAATCACCACAAACAACTGCCCACATTTTTGATTTAGGCTCACAAGATTAATTAGTCGTCAAATATGTCAACTTTGTGCAATTTTCACTAAAAAAAAAGTTTAAATTTATCAAAAAAATTTGAAGGTAAATAATTGAAATCTCTAAGTATTTAATTACCAATGAATTCATTGATAAAACACTAAAATCTATAAATATTTATGTTGCAACTATTTAATATATTGGTATTTTATAATTTCATTGTAGTATTTAAACTTTTCAAGTTTACACTAAAATATTTTTTCCCAGCCTCTGTCTTCTACTCTATGGTACGGTACAGAGTATAATATTAAATTAATCAAATAATTAATTTATTAATTACGGAGTATAAAATTTTAAATTCAATTTTTTTTTATGGTAGATGGCCTTTCTACTTTCTAGCGAGTCTTGTATCTTAATACAATACTATGGGATCTTGCGCGTCCAGCGGGTTGTCATAGGATGCCCCCCACTCACATGGGCTGCTGCATCTCCATCATATTCCCCAATGCATTCCGACGGAGGTTGCTATAATTCTATTAATTTATTTATAAATATTTAATTATTATTTAAAATAATTAGATAATTTTTTATCAAGCACTTGTGCTCAGGTAACATATATACCTCAACAGGTTGAACATATATATAGGTAACATATATACCTCAACAGGTTGAACATATATATACCTCAATAGGTTGAGAAAGTATAAATGAATCAATACGACTTAAAAAGGGACAAAATTTATAATTAACAATAGCTTTTATATATTGTTAAAACATTTAGATTATTTATTAAATTTAATTTTTTATAATAAAAAAATATTAATTAATGAATTATTTTTATGAAATATAAGCATATCTATATATATCTTTTGACATATGGTCAGTGGTTTGTATAATTGTTAGCAAGTATAGTGTCAGCTTGTCTTAAACTCTAACTAGATTGCCTTAAATACCAAACAAACATAAATTTTAAAGAAAACATCCATCCACAATTCCAAATGTAAGGTAGAATACTCGACAAAAGTTAATTTTACTAATTAGCAACCCAAGGTAAGTTGTAAAATTATACAAGCTCAAAAAGAACGGGGAAAACCTGTTCAAGACAAGACTCTTCTCGTTTATTCACTTGACAAGAAAATCAGAAGAAACTAAAACAAACTTTTTTCAGAATTGCAGGACTCGGAATAAATACTCAAAAACCCCCCGGGTGCTCCAAAAGCTGCCAATATGTTGGAGGCATTAAGCCCTTAAGCAGCAGAATGCATATGGCGGATCAGATCGATCACACGGGAACTGCAGAATCAAGAATGCTCATCAGAATAAACAAAAGATGACACGAATGCAGGTCGGGTGGAGCTAAGTGAAGGAGGAAAAGAGGCATTACCTGTAACCCCATTCGTTGTCATACCAAGCAACGACCTTGAAGAAGTTCTCGTTCAAAGAGATTCCAGCCTTGGCATCAAAGATGCTTGACCTGGATTAATAAACCAAGTTGCAAATGTGAAATGCAGGCCATATAAGGATGTCTAAGCTATCAAGACATCGAAGATACATCCTATGAGTACAAGGAATTGTAAAACAATATTCACCTGCAATCACCAACAAAGTCGGATGATACCAAGTCTTCATCGATGTAACCCAAAATGCCCTTGAGCTTACCCTCTGACTCCTCCCTGAGAAACAAGGAAAATACAAATCCATGAGATATAATGTCCACCAGCATGTTGAAATTCAATATTTTACAATATTTCAAATGTGAAAGTACAGTCCACAGTATTGTGATCTAATTATCATAACCAGCATAAAGAATACAATATTTCCAATGTGTAAGTGTAGTCCACAGTATCATGATGTAATGATCAATAACCAGCATAACAAAATTCATATTTCTAGTGACATACTAGAGCAGAATACTATGTAATAGAACTTACTTGATGGCCTTCTTGACATCCTCATAGGTAGCCTTTTTCTCAGTTCGGACAGTGAGGTCAACAACTGAAACATCCACAGTGGGAACTCTGAAGGACATTCCAGTCAATTTCCCATTAAGAGCTGGGAGAACTTTTCCAACAGCCTACATAACCATAAATCCAATCAAAGACTAAAACATGCAACACATATTGAAATCGCAGACAAAAGAATCAGACTTGTTACCTTGGCTGCACCAGTGCTGCTAGGAATGATGTTGAATGAAGCAGCTCTTCCGCCTCTCCAGTCCTTCATGGATGGACCATCAACAGTCTTCTGAGTGGCTAAACGATGAAACATAGCAGCAAATTAGCAAGAAACGAAGAACAATGCAAATGACAACTGTAAGCAAAAGAGCATCAGCTCACCAGTGATGGAGTGGACAGTGGTCATGAGACCCTCCACAATGCCAAACCTATCATGGATGACCTGCAGCAATACGAAACAACCAACCATTAAATCTAAAGCCAACGAAAAAATCTATAAACATAAAGAGGCTGAAGCAGCTATTACCTTAGCCAAAGGAGCAAGGCAGTTGGTAGTGCAGCTTGCATTGGAAACAATGTTAAGCTCTGGCTTGTATTCCTTCTCGTTAACTCCAACAACAAACATGGGAGCATCTTTGCTAGGAGCAGAGATCACAACCTTCTTGGCACCAGCCTGCTCATACCACAAAAATCAATCACCAATTACATACAATAAATTCAAATAAAAAAACAACTTACTATTCTCAAAGGTAGTCGTCACACACAAATAACATTATCTACAAACCACACACAAATAATTATCTACAAAAGTACACATATCATCAAGTTCTGAATATGTTATGTGAGTAAGACTAAATTATAGTGCTCAGAGAGCATTACTAATTTGGGATTTATACAGAAACCATCACTGGAATCACAATATATGCATCTAAAACAGGATCACAGAACAATGGGATAGCAGACAGACGGAAATGAAACAATGAATCAAAAGAACAAAAGTAGTAACCAAACTTAATGAACCTAAATTTAGATTAATTAAACAATAATATTACTCTGTCACGTCTTATCTGCCTTATTTGTAATATTCATCAGCCAAACCAACTATTTCTTATATGCTTAATTTCTTCAATATTTTTAAATTATTTTTAAATTTAATTTGGTGTCTAATCGTATTTTCAATGTAATGTTTAGATATATAGATCTCATATACTAGTACGAAACATTATAAAAAATTTGAATTCAAATAAAATCAAACACATAAAATGGGAAGGAGGTAGTGTGTGTGTGTGTGTATATATATATCCTAAAAAGTAGACCAGATGAACATTATTATACCTTCAAGTGAGCGGCAGCCTTGTCCTTGTCAGTGAAGACTCCAGTAGACTCCACAACATACTCAGCACCAGCTTCAGCCCATGGAATCTCTTCCGGATTCCTGAAAATCCATCCGAATAATCATCAGCTGAAAAACTGAACAAAATCACAGATCTAAAAACGCAATCGTATAATCTCGTACCTGCATCCAAAGACCTTAACTGACTTCTCGCCAAACAGAAGAGTCTTCTCATCTTGGACCTTCACGTCATGGTGCTTCCATTGCCCGTGCACAGTATCATACTTGAACATGTATGTCTACACAAAAATCGCATGAAACCATTACGCCTGAACAGATCTAAGCTCTCACAGATTCAAACGCTCTAAATCTATTAAACTAATCGTACCATGTATTCAGTACTGATGAACGGGTCGTTGACTGCAACGAGCTCGACATCCTCACTGTGCAGAGCAACCCTAGCAACCAATCGTCCGATCCTTCCAAATCCTGAAGCAAAACATCAAACAAATAAGCATACGGATTTTTTTCCGTGGCAAAAAAATTAACAAAAAAAATAAAATGAATAGGAAGAAGAAGCTGGAATCCATCTATACCGTTGATTCCAATCTTGATCTTCCCCATGGCGGAGGCTTGAAGCTTCTAGAGAGATGAAAGTTGAAAAGTTTAGAGCGAGAGAGTGAGTTGAAGAATGTAATAGAGAGTGAGACAGGGGAAGTGGAAAAAGGATTCGGTGTATATAAAGAGCGGTTGCTGGGGGTTAGGTGTGAGGGACACGTGACTAGTGCCGTGCTTTTGTTTTCTTTTCTTTTTTTCTTATTTTTGATGTCTTGGTGAAAAAGAAAGAAGATTACTACTGTACAAATACCACCTTGGAAATGTCGATATTCGAGAAGAACAAAGCCGTACAAATAATATGACTCTTCTATTTTAAAATAACAAAAATAATTGATGAGGTTGGATTGAAATTATTTTTAATCAAATTTTTATTATATAAATTTATATATTTATAAATTACACTAAAATTATTCATTTTATCACTTATTATTTAACTCAATAAAATTAGACAAACTCACATAATGTTAAAATATTAAATTGATCGAGCAGATGATTTGTTAGTATAATATTTTAAATTTTTACATGAATATATTTCACAAATCAAATGCAAATATTCAATATTAAATTATGTATTTGAAGGCGAGTCTACTTTGTAAGGTGGACCCGAGTATATCATTAACTATTGATGGTGGTGGGTTAGGGTTTGCAAAATTTGAAATGATGATTGTTTGGGAAAGAAGAAAACATATACCGCGGAATATTCTAGAAAAAGGGGTGACGGGAGGAAAACCGGCAGCTGCGCGATGCCCATGGGCTTTGACAAAACCTAAGGCCAGCCGGTTGTATGGCAGACAAGAGTTTGTGGTACAAAACTTGGATTTGGGCTTCGGGAAACGGGTGACTGGAGAAGTCAGTCAACCTCGATTGTTGAATGCTCCATGCTCGATTTGGTATGAAATCAACTTCAAATACATCATATCAAAGCTAAGGGTTGCTTTATGACTAAATGCAATAATAACTGTACTCTCATCCTTATTTATTCTCACAACAATTAATACGGAGTATATGATATATATTGCAATAAATTATGTAAATTTTTACTATACTAATTGCTATCAGTACATTCTCTACCAAATATATAAGGCATACCATAAATTTCTTTAGTTACAAATGATACACTAAGACTTTACACACTTATGGCGCGTTTCGTTCGCGGAATAGGCCTGGAATGGAATAGCATTTCCAGTAATATGCCTATTCCGCTGTTTGGCAAAACTTTCTATTCCCATGAACAATGTTCTTGAGAATGACCTATTTCTCTTGCAAGGGGAATAGAGATTCCTAGGGCCCCCTAGGTATTAGGCTATTCCTGAGTCCTCAGGAATAGCCTAATGTTGTTATTTTCATTTCCAATTTTATCCCTTGGCGCGTTTTGGAGAAAAGATCTTCCTTTTCCCAAAATGGTCCTATATTATTTTAAAAAAAAAACTTGTAACTAAGAACAATTAAGGTTCCTTAGATGAATGAGTTTTTGGCTCTTTAAGGCTTCCTCATCCTGTTGTTAATTTCAAAAGAGAAGCAATGTTTAATAAATGAGCTCCTCTTCATAAGTTACCAATGGATCAAAAATTTCAATTTGTATTTAAAAAAATTATTATATATGTAATTTTGTTTTAATTTGTATTATTATTATTATTAGTATTCATTTTTATTATTATTGTTATTAATATTATTATAATTTTTATTTTATTATTACATAATAATAATAATAATATTAATATTAATATTAACATCAATATCCTTATTATTATTATTATTACATATTTTATAAGGGTATGTATGTATAATAATAATAATAATAATAATAATAATAATAATAATAATCTTGTCAAAAAATAATAATAATAATAATAAATTTTGTACAAGGGCATTTATGTCTTTTAAATATATATTCCATTTCTATTCCTTTAACCAACCAAACGCTGGAATACAATTCTCAAGTCTATTCCTTCCGCGAACCAAACGCTGAAATACAATTCATATTCTATTCCTTACCTATTCCATTCCTTATGGAATAGTATTCCTATTCCCTTCAAATTCATTCCGTGAACCAAACATGTTGTTAGATTAATAAAGTTCATATTGGATGAGTGACAAAACACTCATTCATGAGTTTTATACTTTTATAGTAGTTGTATTCATAAAGTTTGGACTCGAGATATATAAGTAAATTATAAGAGACTTGCACAATTTCGTTCATACCTTCATGAGTACAATCATATATATAATTTGAATTATATTGAGTATTATCAATCCTCGCTACAACAATTTATTTTAAAACAAACAACATATTATGTATGGTTGCATCAAGTAGCCAAAAAAAAAAAAGTTTATATACTAATATTGGTCGATACATTAGAATAATGAGCATTTTTTTTTTTGAAAATGAATAATGAGCATATTAAAAAACAAACAAACAAATAAGAAAAAGAAGTCAAACATTTTGCTTAAATATTTAGGCTCAATTATGCTAAACTTCTATTATTTTTGTTGGGGAAGAAAGCACACATTTTGCTTAAACATTTTGACTCAATTTTGATAAACCTCTATTAATTTTGTTGTTTTTATTATCAAATTGTATTACAACGTCGATAATCAATCACACTTATTACTATTATAATCATTTTTTAAAAGATAATAACATCAACCAACATACTACTCAAAGTTATTGAATTTTATCACATTTAAAAAAAAATTGTGATAATATGAACGATATTTTTGTTATATAGTATAAATTTTGTTATTATTATGTTGAAATGTTTAAAAAAAACTTGAAATTTTTTTAGTTTGAAAAAAAAAAAAAACTTGAGTATTAATTTAATAGGAGAATACTAATTAAGAATATGTGACGTTATGCCCACCCAAATGGGGAGTGATTTATACTGTCAATGTAAACGTCACATTCCACGCCTCAATCACGCAAATAATCAATAAAAAATAAATACAGAATTATAAAGTCAAAATTGAGTGCTTTCAATTGGCGTCGCCCGGACTCGAACCGGAGACCTTCAGTGTGTTAGACTGACTGTGATAACCAACTACACCACAACACCTATTCGATAATAATCTTTACAAAAACAATGAATTTAATTATAAATTTTGATATAGGTTGCGTAATTATCCAGCAGTCCTAAGTCTCAATTCTAGAACGGTTTTTGTTTTACCCTTCTAGGAGTTCTAGAGAGCATATAAAGAGATTTACAATTATTTGTTTTTAGGTGAACATCGATTCCATAATCAATATTTGATTGTGTATACAGAGTAAATATTGTTTGTGTGTAATAACATGCAAATTACAAATAAGATATAAATCATACTAGAAAGATCATGTGTGACAAGTTCGATTATAAGTCGCAAAAAGAATATATATATAAGGGCATTTACAATGTTGAAAAATATTTTTAGAATCAATTTATAATATATATTAATATTTCACTATTCTTCAATATATTTTGGAGCTAAGATTTGAAATGACAGGACACACGATCCTTAATTTATATGAGAGAATATATATGTCACATCTTAATCAAAAATATGGTCAAAACAAAGAGTCGCACTTAAAATTTTGTACTTACAAAATCAACTAAACTTGGTTGGGAGTTAATATTGTTGCAAATTATAATAAATCACACCTCTTATAGCTACGGAATCAGGAGATTCATTCTGGATGGATTGGTTGCACAAAGCTTGACCAGTAGATTCCTTATCCTAATCCATCACTATTTAACTTGCAACTTGCATGAGATTATTATTTACCAGTAGTGATGTTTGTACCAAAACTCAGCTATTAACAATAAACAGAATTACAGAAAGCTTCATAAGGTTTTGCAGCTAAGATCCAACCACAAATAAGGTGGCTTCTAAATGGATCAAAGCCAGCTCTAACCCACTGTGCTTTCATTCAAATATCTTTCTTCTTTCTTCCATTGATTTAAGGGAAAAATCCATTGACGTTAGATGAAGGTGTGCCCAAAGCTTAAAAGGAAATGCAGAAAGTAGTTTTCTGGTTCACTTCTCAATTTCGGCTTCTTTTTTGCATATGCAGGTGCAGCCTGCAGGGTTCATTAAAAAATGAAAATACAATCCGTGGTTAGGATCGGGGAATTTGAACCCGACGTGAATCGAACACGCAACCTTCTGATCTGGAGTCAGACGCGCTACCATTGCGCCACGGATCCGATGTGTACTTCTTTTCACCAGAGCTTATAAATAATTTTACACTTTTAGATGATCTTATTCTTCGCCGGTGTAATTCAATGGTTTATTTAACCCTTATTTCTTTATTTATTTATAATGCAAAGTAGAAAAGCTTTATTTTGTGCTTCTTGAACTTAGGTTTTTGAGCTCTTGGAGAATGTATCTGCCAGTTTGACTGATTTGGCATCTAGAGAACTTGCAATGTTAAAAGAATTAAAGGTATGCTGTGGATCATGACTTCACTTCACCATTCAATGTGTCTTCTCTTGACAATTTATTATATTGATGGTTTAGAAGAAAGAGGAGGGAGAATTGCCCTTTGGTATTGAGGACCTTCTGTACTACACCAAAAAGATCAAGGAACAACAATGTGATCTCAACTTTGGAGCGATTAGACAGTACTTTCCTGTTGATTTGGTTTTATCAGAGATCTTTAAAATATGCCAAGACCTGTTTGGTAAGTATGCAATGCAAATTTCTGTTTGGAAATTTTTTGGAGAATGGGCAATCTAATAAAAATTATACAGTGATTGTTTTTTTTTTACAATTGACTCCACTGAGACTCAAACCCACAGTGTAAACCAGGAAATCGGGTGCCACTAGACCACAAGGTCTTTGGCAAGTAGAGAGTAATAAAAATTAAAATTATACAATGATGGCTAGTTGCTGACCACCCAGCGCTCCGATAAGGTGTGAGCAGTGTGTGTGCCTGTTCAGTGGCATTGGTGCGTGCAACGCGCACTGATTTTTGTTTTCACTATCATCCTGAATATTTGGTGACAGAGAAAGCTCCCACAACATGCAGCAGTATTCAATGTCTTCAGTTTTATCCAATGAACTGTGGGAGATAGGAAGTCCATCCAGAGAATGGTCGCCAACTAATTGTACCAATGTATCACCAATTCTAAATGTAATTGTTAAATTTGCCCAATTAACCATAACATCCCCTAGTTTCCGTAGCCAATCTATGCCCAGAATCAAGTCAACTCCACCCAAGGGAAACACAAAGCAATCGATCGGCATTACAATGGAGCCCAAATGAACAGGCAGATGAGAATATTTACCGTTTGATTCAACGACACGACCATCCCCCAATTGGACTCCGAAGGCTGTGGTTGATTCCAGTGGATGCTGTAGAATGCTGGTCAAGCGGCTAGAGATGAAATTATGGCTTGCGCCACTGTCCACCATTATTACAATTTCTTGACCTGCAATTTGGCCCCGTAATTTCATTGTCTTGGGACCGGCGGCCGTTCCTCCCATGGCAGTCAATGGAAGTTCAAGCAAGGACAGCTGCGCAACTTCATGTAATGTGCTGTAGGATTGCTGATAGCGGGAACAAAGTCCTTCCACTATCATGTCCAAAGAATGTTGTGCCGGAGCCGGTGATGTTGTTGAGCCGGAGCTGAGTATGGAACCAGAAGCCTGTGTTTTCTGGATGGAAGGTTGTGTCTCAGATGGAGATATATGGGTGTTAGTAGAGTAGTGGGAGTGGGCCGACATGGGCAAATTGGACCAAGTATTTGCAGAACTCTTCTGAAACATATGTTCTTCCAAAATCTGTCGTGACACTAAAGGTTTTCTTATACACTCGAGCAGCTTAAGCAATGAACCAGGTAGGTCTTCTCCAAACTCTTCTAACATCTCTACTCGAGAAAGACAGTTGGTAGTGCAGCTTGCATTTGAGACAATGTTAAGCTCTGGAACTCCCACAAGAGACATGGGATCATCTTTGCTAGGAGCAAAGATCACAACCTTCTTCGCACTAGCCTGATCATACCACAATAATCAATCAACCAATTACATACAATAAATTCAAATAAAAAACAACTTACTACTCTCAAAGGTAGTCATCACACACACACAAATAACATTATCTACAAAGTACACATATCATTAAGTTCTGAATATGTTATGTGGACTGGACTAAACTATAGTGCTTAGAGACCATTACTAATTTGGGATTTATACAAAAACCTATCACTGGAATCACAATATATGCTACTAAAATAGGATCATAGAACAGTGGGATAGCAGACAGACAGAAACGAAACAATGAATCAAAAGGACATAAAGTAGTACGGAGTATAACCTAACTTAATGAACCCAAATTTAGATTAATTAAACAAAAATATTACTCTCTCACATCTTACTTGTCCTATTTAGCATATTTATCCGTCCAACCAACTATTTCTTCTTTAATTATTTTCTTTAATATTTTTTATTTATTTTAAAATTTAATTTGGTGTCTAATCGTTTTTCAATGTAATTTTAAACATATAAATTTTATATACTAATACAAAACCTAATATTATGAAAAATTGAATTAAAATAAAATCAAACACATAAAATGACATGGGATGGAGTGTGTGTATATACAAAAAGTATAACCCAATGGGGTAGCTCAAGTGGCAAGGGAACTCTCTTACACCCTGGACCAGCTCCTGTGCAACGGACTGAGAAAGACCCTGTGACGGGTATATATATATATATATATATATATATATATATATATATATATATATAATGTTATTTTTAGAATTTCTAAACACAAAAAACTAATATTATCTGTAGGCTTTACTTATTTTTTTGACCTTTGAATTAATATTAATTTTTGTTAGATTATAAAGTTGGATTGCAAATTCGTAATGTTAGTATTTGTAGGCTAAACTTGTTATTTTGAACTTTGAATTCAACAAAAATTAAAAAGAAAAAAGTCCGCTGGGCCACGAACCTGCGTGAGCGGGCTAGGGCTGCATGAACCCTAGTGGGTCGGCCCGCAAAAAAACCTGCCAGAGATTAGGTATGCGGTAGGACGGACCGACCCGCTTTGATAGTACTAAATTTATACCTTCAAGTGAGCGGCAGCCTTATCCTTGTCAGTTGAGACTCCAGTAGTCTCGACAACATATTCAGCACCAATTTCACCCCATGGAATTTCTTCTGGGTTCCTGGAAATCCATGCCGAATAATCATCAGCTAAAAAACTGAACAAAATCACAGATCTAAAAACGCAATCCAACAATCGCGTACCTGCATCCAAAGACCTTAATTGCCTTCTCGCCGAACAGAAGGGTCTTCTCATCGTGGACCTTCACGTCAAGGCGTTCCCATTGACAGCGCATAGAATAATACTTGAGCATATATGCCTACACAAAAAATCACATAAAACCATTACACACCTGAACAAATCTAAGCTCCCACAGATTCAAAAGCTCTAAATCTATTAAACTGATCGTACCATGGCTTCACAACTGATGTACGGGTCGTTGACTGCAATGAGCTCGATATCCTCACTGTGCAGAGCAGCCGTAGCGACCGATCGTCCGATCGTTCCAAATCCTGAAGTAAAACATCAAACAAATAAGCACACAGATTTCATCCATTTTTCCGTCGCAAAAAAAAAACAAAAAAAAAACAAAAAAAAACAAAACAAAACAAAAAAATAAAATGAATTCGAACAAAAAGCTGGAATCCATCTATACCGTTGATTCCAATCTTGATCTTCCCCATGGCGTAGGCTTGAAGCTTTTAGAGAGATTGAAAGAGAAAGTGAGTTGAAGAATCTCCTATACTTATATTTGGGAGTTGCCATTTGCCCCTCAAAAATGGCACCCCCTATCTAACCACTAAATTCATATCTGATGGCTGCAATTTTTTTATTTAACATTTGGATTTATTTTTGTTTTGTAATTGCCATCAATATTTAAACAAATTACAAATTTACCATTATGCAATAAACAATTAACACCCACTAGAGAATGCCTGATACCACATTGGACAATTAAAGCTCAGTTTAACCAGGCTGACCTCAAAATTACCATGAAGCTCCACCGTGGGGAGAAATCAAACGCACATCGCCGCAAAGAAATCATAGCTCTTCGTCCAACTTCCACACTGCTGTCGACGAGTTTCACCTGGACGGACAGTCGCCGCCGCAGCTACCTCGCCGGCCTGCAGGGTTCATTAAAAAAGAAAAATATAATCCGTGATTAGGATCGGGGGATTTGAACCCGACGTGAATCGAACACGCAACCTTCTGATCTGGAGTCAGACGCGCTACCATTGCGCCACGGATCCGATGTGTACTTCTTTTCACCAAAAGCTATAAATCTTAAGAATTTTACACTTTTAGATCTGTTTAGTCTTTTTTTTTTTTTCCTTCATGTTGGATTATCAGTCCAGGGTATCCGATAAACAAGATTATGGTCAAACTTATAATTGTCATTGTATTATCTTTGCGGTATAAAGGTTTGAAGAATACTATAACTACAAAACAAAAGTTTTCATATAATTGTATTAGTTTTAATGTAGACTATTTGTCAACAAAATATTAGAGTTACTGTTTATATATAGATGATCATTGATTTCTTTATTTTTACTACAACTAATAAGAGAGAACAAAAGGGCAATTGATTCCTCGCCTGTCTTAGGGTCGTGGGTTACATATCCCATGGCCTGTATTACCATTTTTTCGTGCTTAATATATTCACTTTCGTTTGGTTTTCCAAAAAAAAAAAAAGAAGAGAGAGAACAAAATGGACAATGAATATACTATATAGTTATGGATCTTATGCACTATGATTCTTTCATGGCATTTTGTTGGAAGAAATGAATCAGAACAAAAATTGAATTGTAATTCAGTTAGAAAAAAAAAAGGTGAAAATAGAGTAAAAATTCAAATTACATTGTTTGGTATGGAGAAATAGAGTTATTGGAATGAAAAAAAATAAGAAGTAATATAAAGACTAAAATATCCTTATGTAATAATAGTAATAATCAATGGTAAATATGTAATTCCAACTCATTTTTCCTTTTACTATAATGACTGAATTACAATTCATATGAGGGCTGCTACGAATTACAATTCATTGAATTGAGTAAATAGCAATTCTCTTCAACCAATGCATTTTTTTTTTCATGGAATTACATTGACATTGAATTCCAATTCATGTCAACCATACACCCCCTTAGAGCAAGATAATGATTTGCACTTTTTAAAAGTTTTTTTGTTAAGCCAATTGGCAGTGAAAGAGTAATTATAAAAAATATATACTGGTTGCTAGTTAACGATCACTCAACACTTCCATAAGATGTGAACAATGTATGTGATTGTTCGGTGGCACTGGTGTACGCAACGCGCACTAATTTTGACTTTTTTTTTCTCCCTTTAATTTCCCACAACACTCAATAGTGCAGTATGAATTGATTTTATGTTATTCTCCTATTTTCTCCACACAAGTAAAAAACTCAAGAAAACTTTTATTAGGAAAACCATTATTCCAAATTTGTTTGAGTGTCATACTCACGTGGAGAGGGGACAATTGTCCTCATGGACCTTTGTCTTTATTTGTTCAAGTAGCCTTTTCATTGGTCGAAGCCCACACTTGTGGGATCATATTAGGACAAAATGTACTAACTCATACATATTAACCCCAACATTGCATTTTATACTTTCATATAATGTATTTACCATTTTATTAAAAAAGAAGATAACCAATTTAAGGGAGTTTCCATTAAAGAAAATAAGTGCAATATTGAACGTTGCATTCAAATATTTCACCTCATTAATTGTGTATACAGATAAAATTAATGTATAAAAAATCAATAAAAAGATATAATTAGGATATTTTAAATGAAATTCATTTTGATGTTTAAAAAAATTTAAAAGACATTTAGAGAGACATAAAATCATTATTTCATGCACTAAATTTGGTTCATACAAATTATCATTATAAATAAATAAATGCATTGTTGTAGGTATAAAAAATTACTACTGTAAATAAATCAATTAACTAAATATTGCAATTTTTTAAATACTTATAATATTGTTTTTATGTATTTATACTATTTTTATGTGCCTAAATCTCTCACGTGCATTGGATATATAATTTGCCATCTGTTTGGCAATCAAGAGAGAGGTGAAGACATTAATAACATGGTTGAATATTGAAATTCACACCCCAACCGTCCAACCAATTACCTACTCATTCACCAACTCCACCTAGTCACAATTACACGACAAATTCAAATTAGTTGAAGACTATTTTTATTTTTAACTTAGCAATTTCATTAGATAAATTATAAGCCCACCAAATTTCGCATTTGGAGTTACGTAATTTGCAAGTCACACAGTCACCAACCGTCAAGACATTAGTCTTTAAGGGATCCAATATACATCTTCCATTATCTTGTAGTTGTTTCCAATTCATGTTTTAGTGGAATTCGAGATAATACATTGGCGCCTTAAACCGTGACATTAAGTCATATGATGAACTACAACGCTAAGCACCGGGGGTTAGTCGAAACTTTCTTAAATTAAAAAAATGTTGAATAGGGTCAATGGGGGGGGGGGG